>NC_068981.1:97402594-97408288 GCF_001194135.2 Octopus bimaculoides | reverse complement strand
GGATGTGGTACGGCGGTGGCGAGGCAGAGGTGGTGGTGGTGGTGGTGGTGGTGGTGAGGGAACTGGTGGTGATGATGATGATAGTGTTGTTCAGACATCATCATCATCATCATCACTATGGTGTTGCTGTTGATGTTGGTGATGGTGGTTGTGGTGGTGGTGATGGGAGTGGTGGCGGCGATAATGTTGATAAAGGTGTTGTTATTGTGATAGTGTGGAGGTAGTGGTCATGGTGGTTGTGGTGACGGTGATAGTTGGAGGAGTAGGAGTGTCGATGAGGTAGTGGAAGTGGTGGTGAAGATGATGATGATGATGATGAGGAGGATGAGGATGAGGATGAGGAGGAGGAGGAGGAGGAGGATGTTGATGTTGCTGTTGGTGATAGTCATGGTTGTGGTGGTGATAGTGATGATGATGATGAGGATGATGATGATGATAATGATGATGATGAAATTGATCATGATGTTGATGATGATGACGATGACGATGATAATGATGGTGGTGGTGGTGGTGCAGCTGCTGTTGTTGCTATTCACAGTGGTGGTAGACATGGCATGCCCGATGATGTAGATTTGTGCCAAGGTATCTTTGAGGACATCGGATCAAATTCATTCCAACCGTGGCCACCTGCAAAAGGGGAAAGGAGTAGAGAAAGGAGTAGCAAAATTGTCGTTTCGTTGTCCAGTTTTTGGTCAACCTGGACTGAGTAAAGTTATGATTAAGGACTTACCGTACGACTGTTTTGATCCTTAATGAAGAATAGTTACATTTATCACTATTTTACCTGTGATGAAACTTAGGTTTCTCAGCGGACAACATTGACCGAGAAGGTTGTCTTATCTAGGAAGCGTGTTGGATATTTTTGCTGTTGTTATTGTTGTTTTTAAACCCAGGTTATGCATAAATACACTGTTGAGTCGACGCCCCCAAGCGAAGAAGTAGGATCGTCCAAGACATATAAATAGAGGTAGTCTAGCCGTGGTAGAGGAGTTGAGTCACTGTTGAATAGCTGCCGAGTAACGGTTGAGTAGAGATCATCCGAAGGTGCTAGATAGCAGTAGCTTGAGACATAACATACACACGCACACACACACACATATGCACACACACAAGCAGAGGTATGCGATGTTACTCGGGTGACATATTTTGTGAAACTTAATTTAATTTAAAGCAATTTGTTATGTACTTAATACAAGTATGTAATATATTTACAGATTTGTTATAATTGTAATACAGATAGAGATTTTAAGTTGAATATTTCCCGGTTTCTCTGATGTGTAAAATTTTTGATATTGTTTATATTCACAATTATAACTTAAGAAAATATTTTGCGTTATATATTTACTTGTAAGTTTAAAGTAATATGCAACGCATTCAACGCGAAAATTTCTCGCACGGATGAGTTTTATTGAGGAAGAGCTCTGAAGACTGCATTTCTCTTTTCTGTGGTTTAATGTTCAAATGAAAATTATTCATGCTTCGCCCGACACACAAGCATGCAACATAGAATTGACCGTGAGAACCATGAACTCGCTAGTTCATCTCCGGGATTACTGATGGTCAGACTAGAAACTGAAGTCAGTTGACTGAAAAAAAAAATGGATGGGATGAAGAGACTGTTTGAAATGAAAACATTTTCCCCATGATACAACCTGTTATTATGGAGGATTCGATTACATGGAACAAGATATTTCGTTGTTAACCTTGTACACGATTAGCTGCTAAAGACTTTTCGAGCATCCATATTTTTTTCTTGTTTCAGTCATTTGACTGCGGCCATGCTGGAGCACCGCCTTTAGTCGAGCAAACCGACCCCGGGACTTATTCTTTGGAAGCCTAGTACTTATTCTATCGGTCTCTTTTGCCGAACCGCTAGCTGACGGGGACATAAACACACCAGCATCAGTTGTCAAGCAATGCTAGGGGGACAAACAAAGACACAAACACACACACACATATACATATATATACATATATACGACGGGCTTCTTTCAGTTTCCGTCTACCAAATCCACTCACAAGGCTTTGGTCGGCCCGAGACTATTGTAGAAGACACTTGCCCAAGATGCCACGCAGTGGGACTGAACCCAGAACCATGTGGCTGGTAGGAAAGCTACTTACCACACAGCCACTCCTGCGCCTATTTCGAAACAAAAATTAGGTGCTGCCACTTTCAGTTGGTGACTGTACGGAAGGAGGACTGAAGAGAATTAAGAAACTCTCTTGGACATTTAGCAGCATCGTTAATATCAACAACAATGTAAATTAATTTGTATCACCTAGATAGGACTGGTACGTGATGAACGATAGTGACTATCTTATACGCAGCACAGCGTCGTTTTGCTTTTTTTTTAGCTTGATTTGCACGTTCAGAAATCCACTATAATTCTGTTGGAATCGGGATAAAATTTTAATAGCAACTCTCGAGATGTGTTGATGATTGTTTCACTGTATGTGACCGGAGAAATACGTGCGAACTTGTATTCCCACTAAATTTCCAAACAACTCTACACCTCAACAGCGCATGACGACTTCGGCTACGGCTACGGCTTCCGCGCACCTTGATGCCTCGGAGCTTCGGCCGACCGTCGAATGTAGTCAGCATTCTGAGGGACGTAGTGAACTCGGCGGTCGGAGCCTGCTCAATCCACTTCCAGTGAATGCCGCCGCAAGTACAAATAAGTACAAGATTGTTTCACTTGTTGAATATTTTGACATTTCCACTCACGGTCAACTAATAAACTAAACACTTTCACAAATTGAAAAAAAAAATCTTTTGTTAACTGGATTGTTGAGACGTTTCTGTTACTACAATTCTTACCATTACTTGAAAAGGGAAATTTTTCCTTTCGTTTCAAACATAGGTTTCTTTGAGACGGGCTCTCAACTCCTCAGCAGATGTACCTTTAGGGAAGAATGACAGTTTGCCTAGAATCCTGAAATAGCAAGACGGTAACTCTACCTACAATGTTAGTGTATCCTGCGAGATCTTGGAAAATTCTTTCGAGAGCCTCAAATATTAGTTTCCCACGTATTGTACACTCATTTCTTCTTCTTCTTCTTCTTCTTCTTCTTCTTCTTCTTCTTCTTCTTCTTCTTCTTCTTCTTCTTCTTCTTCTTTTTCTCCTCCTCCACATATTTAGTATCATTATTAATATTATTAGTGTCTTAGTGCTAAATCCATTATTCGCATATTTACTATAGTTTATATATGTACATAAATACGATTATACATATTTACATACGGGCATACATACATACAGACAGACAAACAGACAGGCATACATACATACATACATGCATATATACATGTGTGTGTGTGCGCGCGCGTGCAAGTATGCATGTATGTATGTATGTATGTATGTACGTTTTTGGTTTCGATCGTTGAATCAACTATGCATATATTCATCCATGCATAAACAGAATACACACCCACATACACACACGCACACACACGCACACACACCCATACATTCCCGCATGGCGTATGTATCAATCACTAATACAAATTATGAAACATATAAACTGTAAATCCTGAACATTTAGAAGATTTGGATTGCTTCAGGGTTTACAGTAAAGAATGACTACCCAGACAAGTATTAAACAAAAACCTTTAACGAGAATGTATTATAAGTTCACGGAAGTTCATGGTTAAATGTCTTTCATCAGAAACGTGAACGATTAAGATTGAGCAGGTTAATGAACAACAGCTGTTGTAGTTTAACAGTAGCTCTGAGGAACAGATCTGCGCTTAAAGGCATTCCAACTGTGACCATCCTGTGATTTTTTTCAATGTGCAAAAGTGTCAGGATCACATGATCTTTTTCTAAGAGTGATGGATGTGATTTGAGAAAAATTTGACTGCAATTTCTAGGGACCATGTAGGGGCTAGATATACTAGAAATTACATTGCAAATACTATGTAACGATGCACATTGGAAAATATATAGTGACAAGCTTTTCCTCTGAGTTATCATTTGTTATAGAGGACACTTTAAGAGCGAGAGAGAGAAAGAGGAAGGAAGGAAGGAAGGAAGAAAGGAAGGAAGGAAGGAGAAAGGAACGAACGAACGAACGAACGAACGAAGTGTGCTTGTGTGTTGTTGTTGTTGTTGTTGTTGTTGTTGGTGGTGGTGGTGGTGGTGGTGGCGGCGGCGGTAGTGACAACGACGGCGGCGTCGATGAGAATGATGATGTACAGAACGAAGAGGCTTGACGACAGAACCGAATCTTGAGGTGCATAACAGTCGATAAGGGTGTTTGTGTAGGACAAAAACAGTTCCGTCAACTCATGCCATGAGGTTTGAACTGATATGAAGTTAGTCATCCAAGAGATGGGAGACGGGATGGATGGAAAAAACAAAAGTGGTCAGTTTCTCTTGAAAAACATCGTATGTGAGACACGGTATCAATATTTACCAGTGTCACAAGCAATAGCAGCACAACTTTCACTAACTTTCTCTAAGCTGAAAGAACACTGGAGACTGAAGTAAGAGAATTGGTCTCAATGGATCTGTTTTAGCGAGCGAAGTGGTACTGGTCGCTAGTAAAATAGGAACAGAGATTCAAGGTGTGAGATAAAAGGTAAAGTTACCATCTCGAGTCACGCCACTCTATAAGGGCCGGTTTCCTGGTTGCATGGTCTGTAGATCCCCCACCTCATGATTACTCATTTTTGCCAGCTGAGTGGACTGGAGCAACATGAAATGAAATGTTTTGCTCAAGAACACAACATACCGCCCGGTCGAAACCACAATGTTATGTTCATGAGTCCAAAACCCTAACCGCTAAACCACGCGCCTCCACTGTCTACTGTTAATGGTTGTTCCTCTGTTATATTTTAGCTGCTGGCAACAAGAGTTGTGAAACTTAGAAAAGTTGACGTTCTTAGGAATGGAACATACTGTAGCGTGTTTCCAAAGAATCTAGGAGTAAATTTGTATAAAGAAACACAAAAATTGAAGAGTTTGGTCAACATAGAAGTTTTGATTGGTGCGTAGTCATTGAAGGTGATGGAAGTAAATAGAAAAAAATACTTTGTCCCGGGCGCCGGGTAGAGGAAACTGTTAGAGCAGCGGATGACGTGTATTTTACCGTATTTATTACTGGCTCCTTGCGTTATTGTAGCAGTGTCCGCAATAATACTGGTGCCAAGTTATAACGAGCCTTGTCTTTCTGTTAAAGGACTTCTCTGGCGAAAAGTGAGAGATTTGCGTGCACAGGTACTTATTTACCTTCCCTAAATATATATTTTTTTTAAAATGGTTTTCCCTGTCTTGCAGCTTGGAGAGAAGCGTTTTGTGCGTAGATCAATGATGCCACGAGAATTACAGAAACTGTCTCCTTCCCTCTCCCTCTGCCTCACTCTTTCTGTCACTTTTTCTTTCTCTCACTCTCTTTTTCTTTCTCTTTCTCCCTCTCACTCCCTTTATCTCTCCTCTCTCTTTCTTTCACATACTCACATACACACACACACACACACACACACACTCGCACACATGCAAACACACACAGAATATATTTTACTATATGAGATTATTCTCTCTTGCTACTCCGAGTTTCATGAATACCCGCTGGTCACACACACACATTTGTATGTATGTATATGTATATGTACATATATATATATGTGTGTGTGGTATGCACACACACACACACACACACACACATATATATATATGTATGTATATATAT
>NC_068981.1:97399861-97401040 GCF_001194135.2 Octopus bimaculoides | reverse complement strand
TATATATATATATATATATATATATATATATATATATATATATATATGTATGTATGTATATATGTGTATACATATATATATAGATGTGTGTGTGTAGGCACATGTATGTATATATACATATACATATATAAATGCATATATATATATATACATTAACATATTTTAATACATACATATAAGTGTATGTGTGATTGCTGAGAGAAGAAGAGTGATGTGAGAGATACACAGATATAAATTTATAGACAAGCAGAGAGTTAGACAGACAGAGAAGCAGTTAGATAGATAGATAGATACATACATACATACATACATACATACATACATACATACATACATACAGAAAGAAAGAAAGAAAGAAAGAAAGAAAGAAAGAAAGAAAGAAAGAAAGAAAGAAAGAAAGGAAGAAGAAAAGAAAGAAAGATGGAGCGAGAGAAAAAAAGCTAAATATATATATACATGTATTGAAAAAGTAGAAAATGGTGAAAGAAAAAAAATTGATTGTCAAAACTGGAGCACAACTTGTTTATAAATGTTTATACTTGTTTCGTTAATATTATTGTTATTTTTTCTATACCGCTTTCATATTCATATTACTATTTTCATAAATAGTATGGATATTATTATTATTATTATTATTATTATTATTATCATTATTATTATTATTATCATTATTATTATTATTATTATTATTATTATTATTATTATTATTGTCGTTATTGTTGTTGTTATTATTATTATTATTATTATTATTATTATTATTATTATTATTATTATTATTATTATCATTATTATTATTACTGCTGTTGTTGTTGTTATTATTATTATTACTGTTGTTGCTGGTGTCGTCTCAGCTTGTATTTCTTTTAGATACTTCAATATCTGTTTTCTTTCGCCCCCCCCCCCATTTCGTTATTATTTTGCATACGCACACAATGCGCTTGCATATAAATGCGAACGTGTGCGTGCTGTGTTGTGTGGGTGTGGTGTATATGAACGTATATACGTGTGCACGTGTATGTGCATGCATGTGTATGTGTGTGTACGCGTGTATGCGTGTGTATGTGTGTGTGCGTCTGCGTGTGTGTGTGCGTGGGTGATAGGAGTGCGTGTTTTACATTGGTCTTCTGAAGTTTCCAGTCAAATTTCATTTCTTCTGATAACAAGAAACACCTTTCTTAA
>NC_068981.1:97392181-97395914 GCF_001194135.2 Octopus bimaculoides | reverse complement strand
TATATATATATATATGCAGACATATGGCTATGTAAATATACACCGATAGATAGATAGATAGATATATAGATAGATAGATAGATAGATAGATGCGTACATATGTTACGTATGTATTTGTATGTTTATATACATACATATAAATGTGTGTGTGTGTGTGTATGTATGTTTGTATGTATGTATGCATATGTATATGTATATACACACACCCACCCCCACACACCAACGATCAAAGATTAGGAAGAAACATTCATATACACCGAACAATTTTCACAGTCAAGCAATGCTTAACGAATTTTTGAATACAAAACCTGCAACATATACGGTCTCCCAAAATTCATAGGCGTCAACCCTTATATGATGCACATGTACAACACACTATCGTACAACACCCTAGCGGTCTTAAAGTAAGACCAATTGTAGTAGGTTCAGTGTATGAAACACACAGACTCAGCAACTTAGTAGACATAGTGATGAAAACTCTTCTGAAACTCATAACAAACTTTATAAGGGATGACTTGAACCTATTAAACCACCAGTCGGAAAACGCTGTTATTGTATCATTTGGTGTAGTAAACCACTATACCATTATCCCATGCAACAATTGACTAGGAGCTATACAATTTAGGCTTGAAAATTCTTCAAAATCCGAGCCCGAATGTAGAAAAATTAATTAGTGAAAAAATTAAATTCATTCGCTAAAATAACTTTTCATCTTCAATGGAAAAACTTACAAACAAATATCTGGAACTGCGATGGGAATAATAATTGCCCCAACTAACGCCAGTTTCTTCATGGCATACCTAGTTATGATTAATGTAGACTAAGCCATGGCATCATCTTCCATGGACTGACAGCCTTTACCAACTTAATGATTTCAAAACCTTAATTATACATTCAAAATCAACGACTCTTGAATATTTTAATCATAAAAAAGACAAACATTTAAACTGACATCCGCTATTAACCGACAGGTTCTAAACAACACTTCTTACCTTTTGCCACCAAAAAACTCACCAAAACAAATATACAGTTTAATCTACGACGAAAAATGTGTTCAATCGTCTCCAATTTTGAATTTTAAAATAAATGACTACGAGAATTAAAACAAATACTGCTTGAAATACAATACCCAACAAAATTAATTGGTAACAGAATAGAATGAACCAAAGCAATTTATATTCAAGAACTGTGTAAGACAAAATAATCTATTCAAATACACTGAATACATCACTTCACATCACAACCTAAGAAATATAGAACCATACAATATTATCTAGCAAAAGATTCCATTATTGATGCAAGTCTTAAGAATGAAAAAGCACTCAACTTACACAAAATAATAAAAAGTAAAATGTACTAAAATCACTTAAAAATTACCAACGTCGAAAATTACTTACCATCTACATACACATCAAAAGTAAAAGAATGAGGTTGCTCCAAATGCAGGACTTGCAACAACCTTAAAGAAAACATCGTGCAATTTTAAATCATGATTGCTTTCACCGTAAAAAGTTATTTCACTTGTTCAGAATAATTTTACTTAATATGTAATAGATGCAACGAATATTACATAAGATAAACGAAATTTGCCTTGAGAAAATAACTCAATATTCATATGTAACAAACAGGAGATTCTAATACCAGACAGATTTCAGTATATAAACATTTCGACTTAGGCGCAACAAAAAAGGCACCAAAAATCCAATTCTTTACACCTCAAGTTTGTTCTGATAAAACCAAAATAAAAAGAAAGAATACATACTTAGCAAAACTACGTTTATTAAAAATTACAAACTACGACTGAGCATACCACAACAACATTGGAAAGGGTCCATCACTCTATTGTAGTTCATATTCTCACACGCAAGCACTTAAGTAACTATATACACAAACAATTAAGCTATTTCTCTATTTTTAGCGAATTTGAAAACCTGTTACACATGACACATTTACTGGATTAACACAAGCTTTACTTTTGCCTAACAGCCACTAATGGAGGATCCTTTCAACACATGACGCTACATAGATCAAAAATTAAAAACGGGTATACAGACAAATAGGATCCATTGAAAATACAGATATATGTGCAGGTAACAAACAACCAGACCTTACGGTTTTCATTTTATGTAAATACAGCGATTATGTAACTCACCTGCTACGCCTCAACATAGAAATATACTTCATAACCAACTTCCAGTCACGTTTAAATATCTGTGGCAGAGAAAGAGAGACAACTACCACCGACACTACTGCAGCCTTAGTTATAGTCACCACAGCAACTGCTACTAAGTCAGACTGACAACTACTAAGACCACTGTCAGCTTTACCTGCTACTGCTGCCTCTGCTAACAGGCCTACCTCCTACCTCTTCCATCAACAACCACTGCGGCTACTACTACTGCTACTAGTACCCAACAACAATAAGGAGGAAACAAAATATGAACATGCGTTTCTTGTAAGAAAAATATGTAAATGTCTGGAAGTGATATTATGAAAGATTAATTTAATTTAATCTATTTCAATGTATTTCCATTTATTTTTCCGTTCATTTCAGCATGACTGAACCGCATTTTGAAAGCGATTGAAACAGGTAGCTCCATATTTAGGTAAAAAGATAAAAATCCAAATACTTTCTTTTTTCAATGATCAAGTTCTCAAAGCATTTTCTTCTATGTGTTCATATATATATATATATATATATATACACACACACACATAGGCGCAGGAATGGCTGTGTGGTTACAACCGCATGGTTCTGGGTTCATCCCTACTGCGTGGCATCTTCGGCAAGTGTCTTCTACTATAGCCTCGGGTCGACTAAAGCCTTGTAAGTGGTACATTATTTACATTTGACGGATATTTGTTCTCATCTTATTTGTTGTTAACACAACGTTTCGGCTGATATACCCTCCAGCCTTCATTGGGGAAATTTTGAACCTGAGTTCTCATTCTTAAAGTATTTTTCGATGTTGCTGTTATTATTATTATTTTATGTTTGACTTTTGCTTTGCATTTGTACAAGTTGGATGCAAGTCTCACCCAGAGACCTCAAGAGACAACAAGTTAGAAGTTCATGTAGGTGTTATGCCTAGGGTGCCATATATTTGGATTTGTACAGTTTTGTTCTAATGAATGTTTAAGAAACCATAAGAAAATTATGTGTTTGTTTTGAAATTTGAGATCACATAGACAGTATTTTACGTAGGATATGGGCAGTTCCCATGAGCACTATCTTTTGAACTTCAGCCATTTTGGGGTTTCCTGGTATCTGAGCTAGGTAGTAATCAGCCCGTTTATTATTATTATTATTATTATTATTATTATTATTATTATTATTATTATTATTATTATTATTATTATTTTCAGGTCACTGCCTGGAATCGAACTCGGAATCTTGGGATTAGTAGCCCGCGTTCTTAACCACTACGCCATATGCTCGTGGGACAGCTAGAGAGTTGATACCTATAATCTTGTTTTTCGCATTGAGCTCTGTTTTCAGCATTAATCTAACTCGTCTATAGTATTCTTTTTTGTTTTTTCTTTCCTTTGTATATGTTGTATCGTATCTAGTTCATTGATTCCTAAATATTTGTATGTCTGACTTTGGCGTAATTCTCTTATTTCATTTGCTTTATTTAGTGTGGTGTTGCTACTCTTAACTAGTTTTCCTCTTTTCAAGGTTGCTTTGGCACATTTTTCTAAACCAAATTTCATGTTTATTTCTTTGGTAAAT
>NC_068981.1:97389667-97392171 GCF_001194135.2 Octopus bimaculoides | reverse complement strand
TGCTTTGGCACATTTTTCTAAACCAAATTTCATGTTTATTTCTTTGGTAAATCCATGTACTGTCTGTAGTAATGTTTCCAGCTGTTTATCATTTATAGTGTATAGATAAAAATCACTTATTAGGGTATAATTCCTTTCTTTCTTTGAACAAAAATCACTATTTGTTAATAGTAATTATTGTTGCCTCTTTTACAGAACGGCGAACACGTCAGTCAAAATGCTTAACGGCATTTCTTACGGCTTATTACGTTCTGAGTTCAAACACTTCCGAAAATGATTTTGCCTTTTATCATTTCAGAGCCGATAAAATAAGTACCAGTCAAGTACTGAGGTCGATATAATCGACTAAACCCTCCGTTCAAAATATGCATTTATAAATTGTCAACATTTTCAACAAAATAAAAAAAAAATCGCTAGCCTGACTTTTCACCAGAGTTCTTTACTGACACCTTTCATTTCAGGAAAGTTAGACTTTGAGGAAGAAGGTGCAAATGTCAGCCCCCAACCCCACTTAATATGTTCCTTTCAATAGCGTTTAATATTATATTTATTTATTTATTTGGTAATTTGATAAATTTTATAACCATCTGTTTCTCGTATTCAGTATATGCTGAAACGCCGTTGTGTTACTTATTTTAGTGATTTTTCTGAGTTGATTTATGGAATTTATCCCACATCCTACAGTTAATACTTGTTCAAAGCAGTTTCTAGTAAGGTTATTCTATTCATAATTTCAGTTTGATTTTCCCGCGTTTCCAATAGATTTACTCTCAATCTCGGAGAATTTCTGTTACGTAAATGTTATATATTGGTTTCAAATTTTGGTACAAAGCCAGAATGTTCTTTATATATTTCATTGATTTTAGTTCGCTATAGAAAATGGTTGCTTGTACTGTAATTTTTGAGTGTCTTTTCTATTCGTGTCGACTCTTGCTATTTTGTAATGATTAAACTTTAGGTTGCATCTTTGGTGTGCTGAATTTATGTACGATTGTCTTACTGTTTCATCATATATCTTTGCTTTATTAATTTTCTTTACGACTTGTCCAAGTTGTATTCCTTCTAAAATTCATCCTTATAACATAAGAACCAATTTTCTTTCTTTTTCTATCATTGGAGTGATATAAATTTGGGATTTTTGCAGTCTTGCTTCCAGAATTTCAATTTACTTTGCGAAAGCGATCATTCGGGATTTCTCTTAGTTGATAATCAGTAGCATTGTATTTTCATGTACATATTATGGTTCTTAATCTTAGTAGCTCTACATTCATGTTCATCTTATTCAAAGATATTTTTTCTGTTGTTTTTGTTGTTCTATGTCATCTGTTAGTGCTTTAATATGCAGTCTACAAGGTAAAATTAATGGAGTGCAGTTCAGCTATTTTTCATAAATGTTAAATGACGGGTTTTATTGCATTTGATTATAATCCCAAAAGCAAATTTTAGTTGTTATTGATGTTTGTTCTAGATGTGCCCAATTCTACTTTTAGTAAAATATGTTGATCTAATCATTATACTTCCAACATGTTACATAATTCTTACATATTAAACCTGACTGCTAGTTGCTCTTCTATTTTTAACGCTGTTAGTACAAAATGCAGAAGAACAAATTGGCTAAGTTTAATCTATAAAATAAAGTGCTTGACTGTCTGGAAAATTAGATCAGATAAACCAGATTGCTATTCTGCAATCGAATGATAGTACACCGGCAGCAAGTTAATTATGAGAATACCAGAAAAGTTCCGTTAAATGGACATATAGCAATATGTGCAGTAATGAGTCTACATGAAATTGGCTTCAAATTTTGGTAAAAGGCAAGCAATTTTGGGATAGGAGTAAGGAATGAGTCGATTACATCGGCCCCAGTGCTCAACAGGAACATATTTTATCGACCACGAAAGATAAACTCAGCCTCAGAATTTAAAGACGGACGAAATGCTACTAAGTGTCTTTGCCCAGCGTTCTAACGAGTTTACCTATTGAAATATTTAAGATATTTTCTCTTTATAAATGCTCAGGTTTAACTATTGAGCAACAACAAATCAACAATGAAAAACAATTTAAATCTAAGCCATGTTTAAAGGACTGATTATTGATCACTGTAACGCTGTTGTACAAAGACATGTCATTAGCTTTAAAGCTTTTAAAGATATTTAGAAAACAAGCTACACATTCTCCTTGAATAACTCAACGAGTGAAACTATTTGGAAGAGATGTGACGAACTAAATTTGATATTATTATTTTTTTTTTTGTTATTCCATATATCTGGATAAAAAAGGATATAACTATTATTTCAAAAGTTATCGTGTTTTCATTATACACACACACGCTCATAAATATGCATATATGTATATATACGAGTGAGTATATATGTACATGTCTGTATGTATATATATTGATATATACACATACATACATACATACATACATACATACATATACGTGTGTGTGTGTGTGTGTGTGTGTGTGTGTGTGTGTGTGTGTGTGTGTGTGTGTGTGTGTG
>NC_068981.1:97384177-97389475 GCF_001194135.2 Octopus bimaculoides | reverse complement strand
GGTGGTGGTTGCTCAAAATATTATATTGAATTATTGTTGATTATTCCCCATTAGCGACTTTTTGTATAATATTGCTGTTACTTGCTTTGTTAAGCAGCTGACAACAAGCGTAAGAGACAGTTTCATGTTTATACCAATGAGAATGGAATTTGTTGGTGGATATTGAAAAATTTTTTTCTATCATAAAAGGAGCATTGAAAAACATCGTATTAGTGCAAATACCAAAAAGAAGAGGAAAAGGCTCAGCCTTCGGGTTGCACATAGGTATAATGTGATAAAAAACTGACTAAGGAAGGTGGACAAGATGGCGATCTTCCGCATCTGTAGGTACTCTACGGAAGGTAGAATAAAGTCAATTGTTGCACGAACTCCAATAGTCTGGATGGTTTTGGTGATTAAAATATGTAAAACATGCACCAAAATAAATATTACCTCACAGGAGGAGTTAGGCTAAACTGTATAATTCAAAACAAACCATTTACAGTTACAATTAATAAGCATAGATGTAGTAGTCATCAGTGAGACCAGGATTTCCGGAGCGCTTTTTCTGAGTCAAAAAGCGGCTTACACATCGTTTATTGAACCCATATTGAATAAAGTGGAAGTGTTGTGACGGAATAGCAGAGTCACAAGAAAATAATAATCTTCCTGGATCAGAAAAATAGATTGGCTGTTCTCGACATGTACAATAGTGAAGATGGTGTATTAAGAGTAATAATTCTAGAGCAAACGACCAAATTTCCTGCAAATATCTCGCTTATTAGTATTAACGGGAGAGTGGGATGGCATCTTAGATACACGCTGAGATTGTGAGTAGATATTAGAAGAGGAGGAGTAAAACCTATTAAACCTACTCAAACAGTTTGAATTATTTGACAGGTATTACCTGGGTTTCTTGAATTTTTCAGTATTACTTGAAAAACCAAATCTTCACATTTAGATCATACCTCGATAGAGTTTAAAGATTTTGTAAGGTAAAGTGATATGGATATCGCAGGATGCCTTGTTGGGTGGTTTGTTATGCAAGACTACAATTTTGTAATAAGCGCGGTTAATTCAGATAAAACACAAAGAGAGTGACTATGTCGCTGTAGGGACACCAGATTACTGAACCAGATTAATTAATTAGAATGACTGAAACAGCATTATGAAGTCAACTGACAGTCTCAGCAACACTTCAAGATACAAACAACGGATTTGAACTCATAAACCATGAATATATGGAGGAATATTATAGATAAGAGGTCATCTTGAAACAACAATCTATCATATATTATAATTTTATGTTGAGCAAACAGAAAAAAAATGTAAGTCCACGTTACACATTGCATATAAAATAATTGTACATCACATATGCACATATTCCTTTCGTAAATACAGTACTCACACATACACAAAACACACACACACTTACACATATACACACACAAATTCTAGAGTGCATCAGACTGATCGACACATAATTTTTCTTCTAACCACTTCTTTAACCTGTCCAAAGAAAGCGCACTGATCACCTCATACGCATTCTATTTTTTTACTTCTTATTCTTAGTGTATTTTATTGTTGGTCTTCTGCTTTTCCCCCTCTATTTAATCCCAATTCCCTGCAAGCATTATATCATAGCTATCAGATTCCCACATCGGTCCTAGTCCTTTGGGAGTTGCAATGTCAAATTATTTACTGTTCTTATGTGTGTGTGCCTATATACATACATACATACATACATACATACATACATACATATACACACACATATGTGTGAGTGTGTGTATATATGTATGTATATATGTATGCATGTATGTATATGTTTGTGTGTGAATGTATATATATTATCAGGCATATATGTAAGTATATATATATATATCTATATATGTATGAATGTATGCATGTATCTTGAATTCTTTTCACTTTCTTTTCGGTATTTTCATTGATCAAAGTATGTCAGTAACCAATGGTACAGTAAAGCTACTTTTGGCAAAATATCGTGTGTGTGTGTGTGTATGTGTGTGTGTGTGTGTATGTGTGTGTGTGTGTGTATGTGTGTGTGTATGCATGTATGTGTATATGTGTATCCTCGTACTTGGTACAGAATCGAATGTATATATACACACATACTCTGTGTATGTGTGTGTATGTATGCATACTAATACCTATCTAAATGTATCCGCTTATACACGCACATTCACACACGCACACACACACACACACACACACACACACACACACACACACACACACACACAAACAAACAAACATACGCAGTGACACAAGCAAACAAACAAACACTCAAACAAGCAAACACGTGGGATACAATAAAAAGTGTTATTGTTATCTTCGGCGCTCCATAACGCAGGTAACAGTTTTTCTTGCGTGGTTTTGCTTCAGAATTAATATAACAATATTGCAACTTATTTATTTATTTATTTATTTACTTATTTATTTATTTACTTATTTATTTATTCATCGGAAGGACTAGGGATGCTGTTTCATTTAGTCTTATGTGTGTGTATGTGTGTGTGTGTGTGTAGTTGTTGCGTTGTTTATTATTGTTGTGTTGTTTAGCAGATATCGTTTTTCATGATAGCGATTGTTTTTGCGACAGTTTTGTTTCTTTTTGTTTTTTGTTTTTTTGTTTTTGTTTGTGGGCTTTGGGTCCTTTTTTTTTTTTTTTTTTTTTTTTTTTTCATTTTCTCTCCCTTATGACAAGTCTTGTCAAAGATAGCCACACACAACTCTCCCGATCTTCATGCCATTTTTTAAAAAATTTTCCCTGTCCATTCCATTTTTCTCGCTCTCTCTCTCACTCTCTATCCCTCTCTTTTTCACTCCCACCATTCTCACTCACACTTTCTATCTGTTTCTCTCTCATTCTTTCCTTCCTACCTCTCTCGTCTCCTTCTCCCTCTCTCTCTCTCTTACTTTAGAAATCTCCCCTGAGAACAGTATGACCATTACACAATCGTATTTATCCTTTCTTCGCACGTAAAGAGATCTAGCGTCATACAACAACAAAAGTAATAATAATTCTTTCTACTAAAGGCACAAGGCCTGAAATCTTGGGGGAACGGGCTAGTTCATTACATCGATCTTAGTGCTCAACTGGAACTCGGTGTATCGACCACGAAAAGATAAAAGATAAAGTCGACCTCGGCGAAATTTGAACTCAAAATGAAAAAACACACGAAATGCTGATGAGCATTTTGTCTGGCATATTAATGATTCTGCCAGTTTTCCGCTTTATATAATAATAATAATAATAATAATAATAACAACAACAACAACAACAATGACAACAACAACAACAACAACAACAACAACAACAACAACAACAACAACAACAACAACAACAAGAGCACTCAGAGAGCGCAAAACTCCGCCAAGGCAACACCAACGTCCTCTCAACGATTAGCCAGAGATGATTTTTAAAATGAGAATATCAAAAATGAACCCGACCGCTCTCAAAAATTAAGTAAAAAACCGGAAAAATAATCCAGAATCCTTGTCCGGTACCAGATCGATTCCATTGGTAGTCATGGAATGTGAAGGTGGCTGTAGAAAATTTAGTAACAGTAATAAATACAAGCCAAAGTTAACAAACTCACCTTTCAAAATAGTTTCGAAGGCGAAGGCAACAATAATAAGTTCTACTCAGGAATTTTTAAATGAATAGCATGAGACCTTTTGGTTTTCTCTTCTCTTAAATTCCGGCCTTCCTTTAATATTTCTCTTGTTTTAGATCGATGTATAGATGTATGTAAATATGTAAGTTTACTGTAAAGTGTTAATACGTATGTATAATATGTAATATATATATTATAAGAATATGTTAGTGTTATTTAATTTCTGAACGGTTTTGCTGCCGTTTGTTTATGAAGTTTGATTTCGTTATCCACCAGTTTCTACTAAGATAGAGACGCGAGTAAAATTAATAATTGAGAAACGAATATAAAACTTTGGAAAGAAGCCTTAAGGGAGATAATTGAGAAAGACTTGAAAGTGAACGTAAGATCATAATCTTGTAAAGTAAAGTAAGTATAACAAATAGTCCAGAATCCTTGTCCGGTACCAGATCGATCCCAAAATTTAGTCAGTTCATGCCGGTGACGAGGCCAAATATCCCTGAAAGTTTCATTCGTATCCATCCAGCGGTTCTTGAGATATCTTGCCCACGGGCAAACAAACGAACAAACAAACACGACTGAAAACAATACCTCCGCTTTCGCTAAGGCAGAGGTAATAATAGTAATAATGATAAGGGATGCATATGACACAAGTGAAACGAATCTCTGTAGAATGCGTGGGAAGAGGGTCGAAAGCGTGACTCACATTGTTAGTGCTTGTGAAAGTCTTGCACAGAAAGAGTACAAGCGCAGACACGACAAGGTAGCCCAAAATCTTCACTGGCTAAGGTGCCGGAAGTATGGATACGTGGTAACAGGTACTCGGTACTAACATACACTGGAAAAGGTAATGGACGAAAAGTGGAAGGCAAAAATCCTCTGGGACTTTGACTGCCAGACAAAGTCTTAGAGCACCGAAGGTCGGATATAGTAACCTTTAGGAGGGACAAACAAGAGTGCCTAATAATCGACGTGGCATTGCTAGGAGATCAACATATTATCATGGAAGAAAGAGAAAAGATTAATAAATATGGAGACCTGAGAATTGAGATCGCTAAGAAGTAGCAGCTACGAGAGTGAAGCATAACGGTTTTCCTTGTTGTCATCATTCAATACCACCCAAGCTAAAAAAGACATCTGGAAACTTTAGAAATACCCTACAATCTAGGTGCATTGCAAAGATCGGCATTACTTGGAACTGCACACATATTGAGTAAAGTATTGTTAGTTTGAGGAGCTTATTGTGTCTTGATAGACAGTACAAACATTCGGTAGGCACAATATCTTAAATCAACAACATCATGATATTGGATACTATGCGACATAGCCCGGCTATGAAAAATGAAGAAGGTGAAGATAGTGTCAATTATTGTTGGAATCTGGGGAACAGTATCAGAAGGCATCAATGGGAACATAAAGAAAATTGGAATAGAGTGCTCAGTAGTTACAAGAGGTTTGCCTTCTTAGCACGGCCAGAATAATCAGGAAAGTATTAGATAGCTGAAAGGAACGGATAGCATGGTGCCATAGGTTGCAGGCAGCAAGCCGCAAGTGCTCCAACAAAATCTGTGATAAAGGGAAATAATAATAATAATAATAATAATAATAATAATAATAATAATAATAATAATAATAATAATAAAATAATAATAATTGTTTTGTCTTGGTATAAAAGATA
>NC_068981.1:97382530-97383835 GCF_001194135.2 Octopus bimaculoides | reverse complement strand
AATAATAATAATAATAATAATAATAATAATAATAATAATAATAATAATAATAATAATAATAATAATAATAATAATAATAATAATAAAATAATAATAATTGTTTTGTCTTGGTATAAAAGATAGGCTTCAGCAAATATTCTAATACAGTTCTATATTTAAGAGATGAGGAATTATGTACATTATTTACATTTGACGGATATTTGTCCTCATTTTGTTTGTTGTTAATACAACGTTTCGGCTGATATACCCTCCAGCCTTCATCAGGTGTCTTGGGGAAATTTCGAACCTGGTTTCTCATTCCTAAGGTATTTCGCGATGGTGTTATTATTATTATTGTTATTATTATTATTATTGTTGTTGTTGTTGTTATTATTCAGGTCACTGCCTGGAATCGAACTCGGAATCTTGGGGTTAGTAGCCCGCACTTTCATCCTTCCCGGGTCGATAAAATAAGTACCAGTTGAACACCGAGGCTGAAGTAATTGACTCACAAGTGAAGGTAACAAGCGAAGGCGGTGAGCTGGCAGAATCGTTAGCACACCGGAGAAAACGATAAGCGATATTTTTATTTTTTATTTTTTATTTTTTATTTTTTGTTGTTTTTGGGAGGTGTCTCTTTATGTTCCGAGTTCAAATATCACCGAGTTCGACTTTACCTTTTGTATTTTCGGAGTCGATAAAATAAATACCAATTGAGCACTGAGGACGATATAGTAGACCAGGCCTCTGTCCTCATAGCTTCAGACCTTGTGCTTATGGTAGAAAGAAAGGAAAAAATTATAACAAACGCAAACACATTGATCATTCTATATGATGATTAACTCATAATGTCTTCAAGTGAATTATGAAACATGCCCAAATGTGAGATCCACGTGTGTTTAAAATTTAATTGTATACGAACGTTAATGATTAATGTTGTGAGTTGTTCTCATTGAAGTGTGATGTTGGTAATGGCATAAACAATGAGGGACTATTAAGGATTAACATGAAAGGACGGAGTTTCCTTCACACCTGTTTGAATTGTATATGAAACATGTCGCACAATGTACTTGCTGACAGGATATTCCTGTTATAAGTCCATGAAAGTTGCAACAGTCCTAAATAGAGTCCTCTCATCTAGCACATTTTAGAACCATACATACATATGAATATATCTATAGGAGCGTGTTGCGTGCGTGTGTGTGTGTGTGTGTGTGTGTGTGTGTGTGTGTGTGTGTGCATGTATGTGTGAGAGCATGTATGTGTGTGTGTGTCTCTCTCTCCCCCTCTCTCTCCCCCCTCTCTCTCTCTCTCACTATATATATA
>NC_068981.1:97376131-97381541 GCF_001194135.2 Octopus bimaculoides | reverse complement strand
AGGTCGGCTTTTAAGCTAGTATTTATATATAAAACAGAGTTTGTGTTTCTGTGTGTGGTGCGTATATTCCTTATGGATTCGAAAACTGAGTTGCCGATTTTGACATATGGGATATCAAAAGATTCAGTAATCCTTCGACTACCAAATGAAAAAGGTTTTTTGCACAACTCTTTTTTACTACAAAAATGAACCTCGAAAACGAGGTCGAGTGGCACAATTTTGTGGTCAGTTTCGGGCAATATTTGGATTTATCTCAAATCTTCGATGCCAATTTTAATGTTTTTGGCGTCAAAAAATGCAGCAATGTAGAAGGAGTGTTATGAGTGCATTTGTGATGCACAAAACCCTATTTGTCAACAGAAAATGACCAAGAAGAAAAAAAAATGCTTTTTTGGAACAATTATTGGAACATTTTTCGTCAATAATGGCCTTTGTGCCACAACTAAACTTCCAATGTGAACGTCTTCAGTATGCCATGATTAAATAATTTCTTTGAAGGATTGTGATGTCATTTCTTTGTAACAAAAAATTGACTAATGAACCGTCTTTCTGACATAATTGTGATCGCTTCTAGCATTACCACCGAAAACAATTTGTCCATGTAGACTTCCAAGGTAGCAAACGACTCAGGAATGCCAAACGAGCGGTCTCATGTTTAAATTCAATAAAATTTCCACAAGGATTAAGCACAGTAAGAGCCTATAATTCGTTCAAGTGTGGTAAAGACGTGAAGCAATGACTAAAACTTTTCGAGCTTTTATTGCCTTTAACATTTTCCCCTTTATTCAATCCAATTTATGCAAAATTACATATCGTTATTAGTATATATTCATGCCTATTACTCATTCCATAAGCCGCAAAGTACGTAAGGATTTTGCTACAGTCTCCCTATTTTTCACAGTGGTTGAGCGTGTATTATAACACGGGTGGTGTGATGGAAAACAAATGTATAACCTGATAACCTCAATGAAGACAACAACAACACCGCGCATTTATGTGAGGGCAAATTAAGGTCACATGCACACATGAGTCCTCCCACGGTGCGTCTCCCTTCATTGGTCGGGATGCACACCGTGTTCACTAATTGGTACAATTTCAAATCAATTTTTTCTTGTCATAGGCATGTACTGTATTACCAGTTGGTCGTGGTATTATAGTTATCAACGACCCGGGTAACAACGGAGTGCATTGAGTGTGATGCGTACGTTCCGCTTGAACTCGAAAATTGGGTATATATACTTAATATAATGATTGAAGAAGTGCGGGACTGTGTCCAGTTTATTTTTTTCGCCCACGTTATAAAAAGTCATATTACTATTGAAGAAAAAAAATATTAAAATTTTTTAAACTATGAAGTTTATTTGTATATTAAACATAAATTACAATGCTTAACATTACAAGATTCGCTTCTGTTTTAAATGTCAACTTCCGTTTGAATTCTATATGTAAACAAATAGCTTTTTCTTCGCGTTCGTAAAAGATGTAATAAAGCGAAAAAAAAGTGAGTAAATTATTTTTAACCGTATTACATAATGCAAAAAGCAACAATCCCTATCTATAGAATTAAGTTTCCAAATTGCATTAGACTGCGGTCATACTGGGGTACCACCTTGAAATTATTTAATCAACAAAAATCCTTTCCATTACTTAATCATCAAGCCTGTTACTTATTTTATCGATCTAAGTTGCAGGACACAAATACAGATACGGAAATATAATGAATATATTATGTAATTATCAAACTATAAAGTTTATTTGTATATTAGGCATAAATGATATTACTTAATATAAGATTCGAGTCTGTTTCAAAGTTTTAAATGTCAATTTCCGTTATTATGACCTTCTATATAAATATAGATAGAATGAGATAGAGACATTGTGGAAAAGTCAACATGGCACACCGAAAACATCTCTCTTCTAAATCTCAACGTTTGGCGGCAGATGCACAACGGCAGAGAGGAGGGTAATTCAGTCCAACAATAATCGCTCTACAACCAACATCTCAACAAATGCCTGCAAATGTAATTTACTTACTACATCAACAACAACTTGCAGCAAATATAACAAACGTTCAGAGGAAAATGAACAGGTCAATTGAAGGTCTGGAAAAGAATCTTACTAATGAACCTTTCCAGAAACAAAATGTTCTTCATATAATACCACAACATAATGCAGGAAGTCTCTCTTCATCTGTTTGCCTGCAGTGCAAAGCTTATCGCTGGACTCATGAACCCAAAACTCTCTGCTGCTTTCAGGGAAAAGTGAAACTCGCTCAATTACCTCATCCTCCACCAAATATACTGAAATATATCACTCGAGCAGGAAATTCTTATACGTGCATATAATAATGTGCTTGCTTTAGCTTCACTTAGTTGCAAAGAGATTAGAGCACCAGGATTTAGTTTCACATTTAAGATCCAAGGCAAGGTTTATCATATTGTTGGATCACTACTTCCAAGTGATGCTTCACCCAAGTTTGCGCAGCTCTACTTCTATGATACAGATAATATGATGAAAGACAGTCTTCAAACTATCTTCTTGATATAGGAAACGGTAACATTCCGACTGTACCAACTTTAGGTGTATTCACAATTCCACTTCCAAACGAAGTTTGTCTGGAATACGGTAATCTGTCTGGACTGTGTGATTTTGTGCATAGAAATCTTCAAGGAAACTACTCAAACCTACTATGGCTTGCAAATAGAGCCATTATCACTCCAACAAATGAAGCAGTAAGATTGGTCAATGAATTCATGTTCAAACAAGTTCATTGGTCATTAAAGAGTCTACAAAAGCTTTGATACAGTAGATAATGAACTACAATATCCACTCGAGTTCATCAAGAAACTTACCCCATCAGGCTTCCCAGCACACATTCTTAAACTGAAGAAAGGCATTTACATCAGGCTTCTGGGAAATCTGGATCTTCTAAACAGACATTACAATGGTACGCGCTATATCATCATCAGCTTACATAATCATGTGATTGAAGCTGAAGTGGCTTTGGAGCCCTATGCTGGAACCAGGCTGCTTATCCCAAGGATACCTCATATATATCAAGAGTTTCAGTTCCTTTTCTCCTTTACTAGCAAGCAATTTCCTGTCAAACCAGCCTTTGCCCTTACATACAACAACGCATAAGGGCAGACATTTGATAAGATAGGTATATAACTACCAACACAACTCTTAGTACATGTTGCATTATCAAGAGCGTCAAGAAAAGAAAATATAAAAATGTTAACCCAGATAAATGAAAAGGGTCCATTTGCTGACAATTACGTCTTCAAAGAAATTCACACACACAAACACATACATACGACAGGTTTCTTTCAGTTTCCGTCTACCAAATCCATTCACAAGACTTTGATCGGCCCGAGGCTATAGTAGAAGACACTTGCTCAATGTGCCACGCGGTGGGATTGAACCCGGAACCATGTAGTTGAGAAGCAAGCTTCTTAACACACAGCCGTATGTATGTATGTATGTATGTATGTATGGGTGATCTAGTTAAAACTGAGTGAAAATATATAAATAGAAATATAACAGAAATAATTTTCATTATTTTTAGAAATAATTTAACTCATTCATATTTGTATTTATCAAAGCATTTCTATTTCACATTTACGCTATTCAATGCATTAAAATAAACGCATTTGCATTTATCTTATATATTATAATTGTTCCTTTTTTTCTCTCGCATTTATTTTCATGTCAAAACTGACGCGCGAACGTGTTAGAGCTTGCACATTTTATATGTTGCCATTATGCGTTCTGCACATATCCACATGATTTCAAATTCTTATTGAAATTATTAACATTAAACACATAATAAATGTGTAAATAAGAATATATAGATGATAATATATCTGACAATATCTCGATAACAATAAGCTGATGAGATACGCAAATTAAAAATAGGCGGGAAAAAATATTTAATGTCTTAGATATTCTTAAATATTCAGGCAAATAGTTTTACTTATTTAACTTATTTCATTAAATCTATTAGACTGAATCAGTGTGGGTATGTTTGAGTGCGGGCTGAAATATTCGTAAGTTTTTATAGCTTGTGTTTGTAGTAGTAGTATTTAGGGCAGGAGATTGAGGAAACAAATACTAATTTTTTAATATTTTACATGTTTCAGTCATTAGACTGCCACCATGCTACAGCACCGCATTGAAGAATATTTAGTTGAATGAATTGACTCCAGTACTTATTTCTTTTAAGTCTGTACTTATTATATCGGTCTCTGTTGCCGAACCGCTAAGTTACGTGGACGTAAACACACCAACACCGGTTGCCAAGCGGTAGTAACCGACAAACGCAGGCACACACAAACGCCCCCCCCCCATATATATATATATATATATATATATATATACCTCATACAGATATAGGGTAAAAATTAATAATTAATTGATAATTAGTAATTTTACCAAGTAGTTCGGTGTGCTAAAAACCATTATCGGTAAATATATAAACACAATTTAAAATTTAGAGTTCAGCAAGTGTTGCCTCACCACACACCGAAAATTAGAAATAGCAGCCAAAAACTATCATTTCTCTACAAAAATACAACTCCCATTCCTTTTTACCGTTGTAGTTTGCGAGTATTACTTTTTTGGGAGTTGTATTTTTGTAGAGAAATGGTAGTTTTTGGCTGCTATTTCTAATTTTCGGTGTGTGGTGAAGCAACACTTGCTGAACCCTAAATTTTAAATTGTGTATATATATATATATATATATATAAGGTGCGCTTCTTTCAGTTTCCGTCTACCAAATTCACTCGCAAAGATTTAGTCGACCCGAGGCTATAGTTGAAGACACTTGCTTAACGTGTCACGTTATGAGATTGAACCCGGAACTATGGGGTTGCGAAGCAAGCTGCTTATCACACTGCCTAATGTACAATTTATGATCTGATGAGTGAATTTTATTTAGTATACATCTTTATGTAATATATAGTTGTATCATATAATGCTAAATATGCATTTTGATTTTAACATTCCAAATTAATTGAGCCATGTTAAAATAATAATAGATTTGTATTCAAATTTTATACCCTTTGACTTTATGATTATCATTTACGCATCGTTGAAATATTTATAACTTGCGTATCATGCATTTCGGTTGAATGGACAAGATCAATTACTACTTAATTTTATTACCAATGGAACTGATAGCCGACTTCTTGCGAGAGTGCTTACTCTGAGTACTGTGTGTGTGTGTGTGTGTGTGTGTGTGTGTGTGTGTGTGTGTGTGTGGAAGTACATACATAAGCTATAAATTATGGCTTCAAATGTTGGCACAAGGCCAGCAAATAAGTCGATTACACCAGTACAAGTGTTCAACTGGTACTTATTTCATCAAACCCGAAAGGATGAAAGGCAAAGTCGACCTTGACGGAATAAT
>NC_068981.1:97375362-97376121 GCF_001194135.2 Octopus bimaculoides | reverse complement strand
CAATTTTTTTTCTCCGTGTTTTTCTCCTTGTTTCTCCGTATTCTTTCTGTTGAAGAGCGTAGCTCGAAACGTTAAAGACTTTCCGTATTCCCGAGTGTTAAACTAATACATCCTTTTGTTGTTTACACCACCTGTCCTCGTCCGTTGTTGTTTTTTTCGTACATTCTCCCATATATATATATGTATATGTATATATATATATATCTATATCTTGAAGATAGATAGATAGATAGATAGATAGATAGATAGATAGATAGATAGATAGATAGCTATAATCGAAATCATAATCATCTATCTTTTACTAAGAATATTCCATAACTATTTGGCAATAAAACGGGTTACTAATATCCTTTATTAAGGATATTCTTATTTCTTAGTTGGTTGATATGGAAATCCTTGCTCAATAGCGTATACACTATAGAATAGCTGTTCTAGAAACAGTTGTAAAAGATTTTATGCATTATTTCTTAATCACATTTTTATTCTAACTAGTCGGCTATTATGTTTGAATGACAGATTACACGCTCTAAAGTAATACCACGTGTTCTGCTTCTTCATTCTATTTATTTCATTTATATCTACCCGCTCAATGATGAACCACTAATAGCTACTTTGCCAGACATCTACAACACCGCCTTTGTTTTAGATGCAGCTCAAGTCGGAGTTTTAGGGATAAACCAACCTGAACAGTTATCCTACATACCTATTACATTATGCAATTTGATGCAATTTCTTATGTGTACTCTACACTATATATAT
>NC_068981.1:97368424-97374363 GCF_001194135.2 Octopus bimaculoides | reverse complement strand
ATATATATATATATATATATACATACACACATACATACATACATACATGCATACATACATATATATAAAATATGTATACTTACGTAGTATCTATATATATATATATGTGTGTGTGTTTGTGTGTTTGCATGTATGTGTGTATGTATGTTTATGTATGTATGTATACATATTTAAGTACACATACATGCACACACACATTTATGATATCTGTATATATGTTATATTTATCTGACTAATTATTTTCTTCATTTCACAAATGATAACTATCATGAGCATAACTTAATTGTGTATGTATGTATATAAATATATGAATGTGTGTATGCGTATTAATATCTGTACACACACACACACACACACACACACACACACACACATGTATGTATGTGTGTATTAATACATATATTTTATGCTTATAATATATTTATATTTTGTGTACAGAAAATATATGTGCATATATGCATGTATTTTTATGTGTGTGTGTGTATGTGTTTATTCGTGTATAGATCCCTACATATATACGCACAATAAAATTATGTTCAGATTGTTATTATTTGTGAAATTAAACCAGTAATTAGTGAGGTGAAAGTTGCGATGTGGGGATGTTGGGATCTCGTGGCATGGGTGTGTTGCAGTGAAGAAAGGGAATGTGACACCAATTAAGACCACACCTGTACAGACGAGCAAAAGGATCAACATCTCTCTCTCTCGACATCACATCACCTGCCTTCCTCACACCCTCGACGTCTATGATGACGACCACCACCACCATCACCACCACCAAAATAATCATCGTTACCAATCACCGCCATCATCACCCCTAACACACCACCACCATCACCATTATCAACATCATTAACATCAACCCTAACACACCCCACTATCACCATTATCAATATCATTAACATTACCCCCGCTATTACCATCACCATCATCACGAACCCTACTACTAACACAGTTACCATCAGTAAGAACATAAAACAACACCATCTACGGCAACACCACTATCATATTAAGGATGTTACGAGCCAACAAAGGACTCATACAGTGGGTATCCTACCCACTAGAAATAACAACCGAAATCTCTGAAATGAAACATTTTTCTAAATAATGAATGATTGATGACCGTGAATGGAATGTCTTTCACTATAAATATGCTCAACCAGGGCTGATATGAAACTAATGAAACGCAATATCAAAACTAATAATGTATAACTTCTAGGTGAGACAACTTTTACCAGATTTCTCATGTCAGTTTTAGCACCGCATATTAACACATATATCTGCAAATACACTGACAAAACCATATTCAATTACACACATTTAAAGTCATGCATACATACATACATACAAACATACATACATACATACATACATACATACATACATACATACATACATACATACATGGTGGTTGTCTACTCCTTACACAGAGTTTGACCACCTCCTGCACCTACACCTTAGCCCTTTCATGGCGTCTGATGTGGCTTTTTAAACCAGACAATGTTTTGAAAAAACACCCACACAGATTGCACCTCTGATTTGTACTACCAATACCTGCAGGTAAGTTCTGCTCATTGTGGATCCTAACATGTCTTTTAAGACCCCCATTGGATTTGCAATACATACATACATACATACATACATACATACACACATACAAGAGGTTGATAACATCATAAGACTTGAAAGTCACTCCTTGAGTAACATTCTTTGTCTTATAACCTAGAATACATGCCCAAAGAAGTCGCACGACTCTACCGCAACGTATTAGACGAAAGGATGAGCCTATATGAGCAGAAGACTATGCATGAATGTGTTAGTAGAAAGCTCCGTGGTGATAGTAACATCGATCATCAAAGCAGTCTATCATCGACCAATAGCCGGATTACTACCTCCCACTTTGAAGGGTATGTGTTTGCAATCCAGGAACAAGAAATATCAACCAAGTACCTGATGCACAAAAGGGATAGAAATACAGGAAAAGCAGTAAAATGTAAGACTCGATGCAGACTTTGTGGAGTTAACACCGAAGATATCACCCACATCATAAGCAGTTGTCCGAAAATGTCATCACGGTATTATCTACCGATGAGACATGATATTGTAGCCAGGACATTCTATAATGAAATCCGTCGGAAGGATAACACCGAGGAAAAGAAAATAAGAACCCACAGTATGGTAGAAGCCAAAGCCACTCATAATTAAAGGGAGTACTGGTAGAATGTCCCAGTGAAAAGCTCAATAAAATGTAAGCACAACAGACCTGATATAATGATCTGGGGTGGATGAGGGAAACTGTGTGCAGTTGTGAAAATTAGCTGCCCAGCGGATGTTAACATAAAGCTGAAGATCAGTGAAAAAGAGAATATCTACGCTGAACTATTGAGAAATCTGCCGTTACTCTATCCAGATTACAAGTTCAGGTTTATACCTATAATTATTGGGGCCCTGGGATAAGTAATACACTGCCTAAATACCAATCTTGAGAAATTAAGTTTCTCAAAACCAGAAAGGAGAAAGCTAATTCGAAGACTACAGAAGTTTCCAGAAGTTTATCATTCGAATATATATGAGCATATCTAGATATGCAACTATATGCATGAAAATACATACATAAAACAAAATATAAAAATCTGCACATATACATACATACATACACACACATATATATACATAC
The DNA here is from genome assembly GCF_001194135.2 of Octopus bimaculoides. Classification (NCBI taxonomy): domain Eukaryota; kingdom Metazoa; phylum Mollusca; class Cephalopoda; order Octopoda; family Octopodidae; genus Octopus; species Octopus bimaculoides. Next base: position 97,371,686 of record NC_068981.1, on the reverse strand, counting down.
ACATCATACATACATACATACATACATACATACATACATACATACATACATACATACATACATACGAATACAAGTCTAAATATATAAGGCAAATAGCATCACGAAAGCTGGAGAATTCCTCTGAAATTATTTCCTGGTTATTGACCAAAAATACATCTCCAAAGCAGTTGACAGCTTTTCCACAGTAGGACAGCCGATAAAAGGTTTTCTGCATTTCATCAGTAGGACATTCGTGACTAAATCATTAGAAAACTCCAGAGTAATTCTAATATAAATACGCAAATTAGTCTATCTTATTTTAACAACTAGTATTTTATCTTTCCCTTAAAGGGTATACTTAACAATCTAGGAACATCAAAGAAGAATATCCCTGGAATACAAAAGATATAGAGACGCAGTTAAACCGCCTTATTGTAAAAATCGATTCAATCTCTGTAGAATTAACATTGAAGGCGTGTCCCGCACCAAAAGCAGATGTTTGAAAACGTCCTCACTATGAAGCCAGCTGTAGTTGCCAAAACACGACACAATGCAATTCACTGAAAAGAAGGTCTTGTGCAGGACAAACTCAATTATCACATGGAAGAATACTAGTGCAATCTTCATGCCAAATCGTGGCACAAACAACCAGACTTACTGATCTGGGGCAGAGAAAAAATGTGCACTGCAATCAGTTGTGAAGCAATTGTTTAACATTAAAAGTTTGCAATCCAAAAGCAGGAGATTGCTGCAAAATACCTAATGATCAAAGATAGCGAAGCCCTTGGAGCCTCAATTTGTAACCGAAAATGTTGATTATACCACAAATCTGTGGAAGACATCACATAGAGGAAGATGTCCAAAAATGCCTTTAACCTAATACTTCACAATGCGACATGATGTTGCCTCTAAAACAATATACAATGCCTTCAAGAAAAAGAATGACTGTCCTGGGATAAATATAGGGAATCTTCTAATTATTAAATACACACATAGACATCAACACAAGAAATATTGATAGAACATTCTAATCGAAACTTTTACCAAATGCAAACACAACTGGCCGGATATTTTTGTTTGTGACAGACAAGAAAAGTCATCATAGAAGTCAGCAGTCCTGCTGATGTGAATATCACTTCGAAATTGAAAGATGGAGGAGATAACAACAGACGACTGCTTCGAGACGTTTAGTTTTTATACCCAGATTATAAATTCGCATTTATACCGATAATAATTGCTGTACTTGGTTTTGTTAGTAAATTCTAAAGCTAGGGCTTTCCGAAAAAGAAATCAACCAGCTTATTCACAGAGCAATAAATATATGCAAGACTTTTCTAAAGTTTAAAATGTCACTTTGGTTTTGTTATCTACCTAACAGCAATGGAGCTCTGTATCTTTGTTGGAAACTAGCTCCATCTTCAGAGGAAGAACTCAAATAATCAAAAATAGAACATAAATACATGGATTTTCCGTCAGTCTCGATGAGGAATCTTCAATTGTTCAATCAGTTGAACTATTTACTTATTCACCTAGCGGTAAGTGGCTGATCATTCCACAGTTATATGTATTTCCAGCATAATTCTAGCTATGAGGTGGGTGGCTGCGGGCTGATGCATGTGTGCATACAGTTCTTTGTTAGAAAAGTATCATCTGACAGTCTCAATGGTTCACAGGACTCTTCTATCGGAGCTGCTGATCCTCTTTGCTAGGGTCTGGGAGAGGGGCAACATTTTTGCTCCACCGATCATCCTACCAGGGCTTTACTCTCATTCGACGCAGCAGCTGCGAGCTGGACGCGATTAAGGGAGATCTCCAGGGGTTCAACGTCACCTTGGGGGATACAAAGGGGCTGGCATGTGACCACCAGTGATGGAGAGCACTGGTGAACTTGGTTTGTTCAGCGCATGATGACATCGTTTGAACAACAACCTGGGATGACCCCAGCCCTATCAAGCAAGAGCATGAAGCAAGCAAGCACATAATTCTAAGACAGCATCAATATGACCTTAGGGGATGAGGCTGGGCCTTTTGAATTATAGACAGAACTCATCCAAGCGGTGTCTGTTCATTCCCTGTCTGCCTGATTTCACTCACAAATTTAGTTAGATCCGAAGCCATGATATTAAAAGATGTTTATCCAAGAAGCAACTCAGTAGAGTCGAACCCAGAACCATATGATTTCTAAGCGATCTTCTTAACCTCTCCGTCATATTTCCGTTCACATACATACATACATACATACATACATACATACATACATACATGCACATAACATACATACACAATACATACATACATACATACATGCATACGCACATACGTACGTACGGACGTACGTACTTACATAAGCAGAGAAATTTTCAAAAGAACAGCCATACATTTACAAGAGAATGACAGAGAAAGAAAGACAAAAGTAAAAGACAGACAATAACATTAATAAAAAAAATTAAATAAAGGAAAAATGAAAACCTACAAAAAAATGGGCAACGTTAATTATAATGGTGGTGATAGTGTTTGCGTGGTAAATTTGATGATGATGATGATGATGATGATGATGACGATGATGACGACGACGACGACAACGACCACGACCACGACCACGACGATGATGATGACGATGATAGCGGGGTGGTAGTAGTAGTAGTAGTAGTAGTAGTGGTGACGGTGGTGGTGGTGGTGGGGTTGCTGCAATGGTGGTGATGCTGATGGTGATCGTGGTGGTAGCGATGGTGATGAGAATGATGATGTTGGAGACGGTAGTGGTGATGATGGTGATGATGATGATGATGGAAACGATGGTGGCTCTGGTGGTGTTGGTGGTGCTGGTGATGATGGTAGTGGTGGTAGTGGTGATGATGATAAAAAATAAAAGACAAGACTTCTGATAAGCTAAAAATTTATAATTTATATGAATCCCCACCTACCTTCTCCAAAGCCAAAACAAAAAGAAAAACAAAACAAAACAAAAAAAAGCAAAGAAGTGAAATCGAAAGAATGACAAGGAAATTAAAATATAAAAATAAACTAACAATGACACAACATAAGCTAATAAATAATATAGCTGATTTGGAATTTCAATCAGTAATAGTGAATACATTGAAATTAAAGAATAAAAACAAAATCTAAAACAAAAGATTAATTAATTTTTTTAATTAAAAAAAATACTACCAAATAGCAAGGATGGCATATGTGCACGTATGAATGATATACGTGATATATGAGACGTATGTATACATATTTATCTATCTATCTATCTATCTATATATATATATATTATATATAT
>NC_068981.1:97366264-97368324 GCF_001194135.2 Octopus bimaculoides | reverse complement strand
GTGTGTGTGTGTGTGTGTGTGTGTGTGTGTGTGTGTGTGTGTGATCTCTTGCTTGTGTGGGAAGGTGTCAAAAGGAAGCTGTAAGAGATACAGGATTGTATAACACTCAAAAACAAAGATTTAGTTTGTTGCCAAATGTCCTGTGGTTTTTGACACAATTGTCAGCTCGTCGTCAGTTACTGTTTGTCACATCCACCTGCCTGCTGCCAAAGGCATAATCCGTGGTACTGTATCGTAATCTTGTAAATAGACCTCGTATTGAGTACTCTCGGTCAGAACAAAGCTCAACCAAGAATTTGCGAAAGACAGGGTCGTCATTCGGTACAGAATGTCATAGTGACTGTTTTGTAGGATGACAAAGGCGTCGTTTTCCTAGAATTTTGGAACCTGACTGCGCTGTGAACAATAAGCATTGGAGATATTAGAAAAGCTTCTACTTGCAGAACACATAATTGAGGACAAACATATTTAAACGTAGTAGTGAAGCAAAAGGAATACATAATCAATTGAGATTACATCCTTAATGAGGAAGAAAGTCATTAGTGTTATTGACAAGCAGTTTTCGTAAGGGAAGTCAAAGGAGAGAACTTCGAAATTTAAATTGATTAAAAATTAAATGAGAACATGTCCAGTAAGTGAGTCTGATCTTTGGAATGTACAGATGTATTATTGGACCTCCTCAGTCAAAATATAGCTCGATGCATACCAGGTCGAGCAATGAATTCAGAAGATATAGTTTTTGTATGAATACTATTCACTGATTAAGCAATTTCCAAGAGTTATCTTCTTTATGAGCTGACGTTGTATTATTTATGTCAACTCTACCGCTTTTGTGCCAACTAATGTCTTGGCGTTAAACCCGTCTGAAAGCAAGTTTGGACGTTTAGGACTAACTTATGAAAATGCTTTGGACAGGCAAAGTGTCAAGTTGTATCAAGGACTTTGATTGACGCTTTGTTTATCGACCTCAGTAGGATGAAAAGCAATGATAACTTCAGCGGGATTCGAGCTCGGAACTGAAAGAGCCTGAAGACGTTTTGTTCCACGCTCTAACGTTTCAGCCAATCCACCCCTACCCCTCAGACACCATTTTAATAATACAGTGATAATGACATTATAACACTTCTGTATAGAAGAGATGTAATGCTAACACACCATTTTAGGTGGAAACTGGAGAAATAATTTAACCAAATCCCACTTTATTTATCAGACATATAATACCTAGTGAAACTAATATCCATTTTCATTTTGTTGTTTATTTTTGTTATATTTTTCTAATTTATTCTCTGTTATATTTCTTTTAATAGGAATATTTTGAGGTCTGCTGAGGCTAAGAATATTACTTTCTTAATTGCCTACCAAATCTATTATTTCTGTCTCTGTGTACAGCTAGATTTTATGCCAATATTTTTTATCTTTTACACTTTTGTCTGTTTTTTTTTTTTAATCAATTGTATCTTCTTCTAAATTATGTAGAAGGACCTATTATTATAAGATTTCTATAATATTATATTTGTCACGAGGTTAGAGTGAATGAGAGTTACACTTTTAACAATCCTAAGTATGGAACCAAATCGAAGACATAAACGAAATATTTAACAAACTGAAGGAAATTGGATTGTTACGCCTTAAACAAATTTTAATAAGGAATGAAATCAAAAATATAAACGAATTCTTTGATGGAATGAAGAATTAAGGAGATATATCAATTTTTTGCTTCATATTAGAATAACATGAATAAAACTAAGAATGTCAGCAGATTCAGCTGATTATATTATAGATGTTATGTAATTCATTGCCTATACAAAAATATATACTCTTTACTCTTTACTCTTTACTCTTTTACTTGTTTCAGTCATTTGACTGCGGCCATGCTGGAGTACCGCCTTTAGTCGAGCAAATCGACGCCAAGACTTATTCTTTGTAAGCCTAGTACTTATTCTATCGGTCACTTTTGCCGAACCGCTAGGTTACGGGGACGTAAACACACCAGCATCGGTTGTCAAGCGATGTTGGGGGGACAAACACAGACAAACAAACACACACACACACACACATAT
>NC_068981.1:97362614-97364840 GCF_001194135.2 Octopus bimaculoides | reverse complement strand
CAGGAGGAAGAAGAAGAGCAGGAGGAAGAAGAAGAGCAGGAGGAAGAAGAAGGTGTTGAAAATGGGGGACATAATGGCAATGGTGAGGAGGAGAAAGAGGATGATGAAGAGGGGAGAGGTAGATGATGAGGATGACGATGATGAGGAGGACAAGGAGGAGGAGAAAGGGGATGGTAATGACGAAAAGGAAGATGAGGAGTAGGAAGAGGATGGCGGTGGTAAGGAAGAGAAGGAGGAGGAAGAGGATGGCGGTGGTAAGGAAGAGGAGGAGGAGGAGGAGGAGGAAGAAGAAGAAGAAGAAGAAGAGGAGGAGAAGGAGGAGGAAGATTGCTTCTGCTGGTGGTGATGATAGTGGTGGTGACGGAATTAGCAGAGGTGGCGGCAGCAGTGATGATGATGATGTTGATGATGATGATGATGATGATGATGATGATGATGATGATGACGTCAATGCTTATAAACGGAGGCGTAATTATACACATTTAGAAGTGAAAGAGAAAGCTGCTAGATGCTAACCAAAACACAACGAGTTAAGCTGATGCTCTGGGAAAAAAAGGAATACAATTACACACACACACACACACACACACACACACACATATATATATATATATATATATACATACATGCATACATACATACATACATACATACATATAAAGATATGTAAATAAATATGGAACAACCATGCGCCCGTAGCTATTTTGTTGAGGCATCGAGCCAGCCAGCGTTCAGCTTAAAACATCATGAGAAACGATAGCACGCCCGTCTACATAGAGTTTCGATAACAAATTAGCTGGATTGAGGTAGCGTGAAAAGAAATTTAGAATAAATAAAAAAAGATTGATTAGTAGAGGTGATAGAATAGAAGAGGAAATTTTGTTAAAATTCTAACACATACACATGCGTGTACGTGTCCATATATAATATCCAATATGTATGCATGTGTGCATATATATATATATATATATATACACACAGACATATACCTAAACAAAGATGTAATTTAAATGATTATTAAATACATAATACATTTATACTTTCATACATACACATATATGCATGTGTACTTGTGTATGCAAACACACATACACACACAGACCCCCCCCCTCACACACACGCACACACATATATATATATATTCATATTTGTATTTACGTGTGTATATATATATATATGTGTGTGTGTGTGTGTGTGTGTGTGTGTATGTACATATGTGTATATAAAGAGAGATTTTAAATCACTAAATAGATAATGTACACACACATATATATATATACACAAATATGCAAATGAATATGAGGATTATGCATGTATTTTTGTATGTATTTATGCGGGCATATATATATATATATATATATATATATATGAATACGCATACAAATACACACATGCACATAAATTTCAGCTGACGCGTACGAAAATAGAATAGAAATGAAAAGTGATGAAAATTGAATAACTTATTTCAACAAAACGGTACTTATAAATGATAATAATATTGATAGCAAGCAAATAAACAAATCAATTTTAACAATTTTGATTTCTGTGACATTTGCCGCTTTTTAATTTAAGTCTAAATGGAATATAAATGATAATGAACTTAAAAATAAGAAAATAATATATACTCATGAGCAAGGCAAGGGACGATAATTAGTATCAAATTGCAGGTTACGTACGTGGCTTAGTGTGAGTGATCATACATTGCATTCCAAATTGTGCGTATGTGTGTATGCATATGTACGCAGGTGTGTATATATTTATAGGTATCTGTACATGTGTAAATATATATATGTGTGTGTGTGTGTGAGTATGTCTATGTTTATATATTTACTAATATGTAGGATGGATGTGTTTTATTAAAATAAAAACAAAAAAATTATGAAACCGGTTATCATAAGTTTAAAAAAAATTAAAACATGAGAATTTGCTTTTAAAACCAGGTGCATTTTCAACCCCCACGCCAATTCGCCTATATTCCTACGTGTCTGCGTATGTGTGTGCGTGTATGTATGTACACACACATATGCACACATATATATTACGAGTAGATAAACTGAAGAATGGCACTCAACATATTTATTGGGAGTTACATGTATGGAACATAACAGTTTGATTCAAACTCCTTGGTACTCAGATTACCAAGGAGTTTAAATCAAACTGTTTGAATCTCTCTCTCTCTCTCTCTCTCTCTCTCTCTCTCTATATATATATATATATATATATATA
>NC_068981.1:97358757-97360217 GCF_001194135.2 Octopus bimaculoides | reverse complement strand
CCGCATTGCTTGACAACCGACGGTGGTGTGTTTATGTCGCCGTCACTTAGTGGTTCGGCAAAAAGAAGACCGATAGAATAAGTACTAGGCTTACAAAGAATAAGTCTCGGGGTCGATTTGCTCGACTAAAGGCGGTGCTCCAGCATGGCCGCAGTCAAATGACTGAAACAAGTAAAAGAGTAAAAGAGATACCTCATAGGGCGACGAGCTGGCAGTTCGTCCGTCTTTACGTTCTAAGTTCGAATTCCACCGAGCTCAACTTTGCCTTTCATCCTTCGGGAAGGATAAAATACGTATCAGCTGAGCACTGGGACCGATGTAATTGACTCAGTCCTTTCCTCGAAACTGCTGACCTTGTGTCAAAATTTAGAAACCAATATTATGACACCTTATTGTTTTAGGGTCCTATGATATTAGAATTATGCCTGAATTTGCCCGTTTTGTTGCTCGGAAAACAAATACCAGTAATTAACTAGCTTTTAATTGAATCGACAATACCGTGTCCCCTATGACACTGAACGTATTCAGAATAATTTAATATTGTTCTTCTCATTGTTTGCATCCAGGTCACCAATTTTGCGCAGAACTCTGATCAAAGTTATTCCATATATGACCAGCACGTCTTTCTCATATTTTGTTCCCATGTGCAGGGAACCACGTAGGATCATAATATCGAAGCTGTTGTTGTTGTTAATCACACACACATATATATATATACACACACACACATATACACATACATACTTACATACATGCATACATACACACACACGCATCTATCTATATATGTGTGTGTGTGTGTATGTGTATCTATATATATGTATCTATATGTGTGTGTGTATGTATATATATATATATATATATATATATATGTGAAGAAATTTAATTGAAAAAGTACAATGAATCTCTTTTAAATGAAATAAAACAAACATTTAATTGGAGGATTAATGAGATAATGAATCAAGCATCACTGCTCTACTTTAAAATGATAGACAAATATATAGGCTTCAGTTATATTTATATTTATATAGATAGATAGATAGATAGATAGATAGATAGATAGATAGATAGATAGATAGATAGATAGATAGTCGTAGCGTGTTCATATGTTCGCTTTCCTACTTTCCATTGTCTTGCAGATTTATTTAGTTTTTAGGAAAAATATAACAAAGGCTTCTTTCCAAACCTCAGCCACGACGTAAGGTGTTTAATTTGTCTAAGTGGAAGGAATGAAAGCAAAGGTGAGAAAGTAAAAAGAAGAAAGAAAAAAAAACAAGAAAGAAACAGACGCAAAACAACAAAGCCAAGCGAAAGTTGATCCATCTTAAAACATCTGTCTCTGTTGGTGTGTGTGATAACAAATATAGCAATATCTCAACAGCTTATCGTATACGCTGATACACTACATGATATATGTATGTGTACATATATATATATATATATATATATATATATATATA
>NC_068981.1:97352151-97354649 GCF_001194135.2 Octopus bimaculoides | reverse complement strand
TTATGACTTTTCACAACCTAATAACCCTCTACTGTTATTCGATGAATAATTTTATGAAAAGTCAGAAAACTAACACTTTATACTTTATTTTGAAGAAAATGTTACCCCCAACTTAAGAAATTAATGACCATTTTTGACCCAAATCATGCAAAATTCTAGGGATTTCATAATGCCTGCTCGAATTTTACCAAACCTGGTGTGCTGGCTCAATACAAACAGAAATAGTATATCTGAAATTTCAGCTTTCTAGTTGAAGTAGTTTCGGAGTTATGGGCTTTTTAAACTATAATCACTAGGTGGCACTAGATTCACACTTCAGTATTTCCGCTGCCTAAATCCTTGTAAATGCAAGAGAGATGTGGAATAAAACTTTATTTATACATTTTCAAGACTACTGAATTGAAATTGCTTTATGCAAAGGTTCAAAACTAGGGCTATTTTAAGACAGAGGCCACTACAAGCATCCGATGACATACAAAATTGAAAACAATACATATTTTTAACTTTATAGGTTTAATTCCAATTTTAAATACCTGTATAGGAAAAAGGGAGCTGAATGTTAGCAAATTTTTAAACATAAAGAATCTATATGTTTTGTTAGATAAAATAAATCGAAGCTAAAGTTTCTCTTTCTTTTTACAACCATCATAATGATCTTGAAGGCACTTGATTGCCCGTTCTAAACTCTGATTTGTTCTGGGAATTTTCAGTTTTGACGGTTCTCGACTCACATAACTTCTGATAATCATGTACATTGAATATTTGGTCAGTAATCCAAAAATCATCCCAGTTATAAGAGGTGAGTCGGCAAACATTGAGAAGCAAAAATCTTAATTCTGGTAGAAGAGTAAATGCCAAAAGAACTAGTATTGCTCGAGAATTCCATCTCGCATTACTTAAGTTGGGTATATTTTGAAACTATACAGTAGGAAATTTTCCGGTTTCTTCAAAGAAACGAAAAACTGGTCAAATGAAATAGAAATTTCATGTCATCTCGCCATCCTGCTGGTATATAGATAGATAGATAGATAGATAGATAGATAGATAGATAGATAGATAGATAGATAGATAGATAGATAGATGTAGGTGTGGTAAGAAGCTTGCTTCCCAACCACGTGGTTCCGGGTTCAGTCCCACTGCGTGGCACCTTGGGCAAATGTCTTCAACTATAGCCCCGCGCCGACCAAAGCTTTGTGAGTGGATTTGTAAGATGGAGACTCAAAGAAGTCCGTCGTATATATGTATGTGTGCGTGTGTGTGTCTTTATGTTTGTGTTTACCCCCGACGCTGGTGGGTTTACATCCATGTAATATAGCAGTTCGACAAAGGGAGCGATAGAATAAATATCAGGCTTTAAAAAATAAGTACTGGGGTCCATATATTCGACTAAAAGTTCTTTAAGACGGCCTGACTGAAACTAGTATAAGATGAAAGATAAAGGATAGATAGATAGATAGATAGATAGATAGATAGATAGATAGATAGATAGATAGATAATTAGATAGAGAGAGAGAGAGAGGGGGAATGGAGTATGAGAGGGGGAGACTGAAGGAGAGGGGGGAAAGTGAGGCAGAGGGGGAAAGACATACATACCTACATACCACTCACGCGTCAACGCACATACTGGATCGGAGGTGTGGACAATTGTCCGTTTGTCTTTTCTGCATTTTTTTATGAAATATTTTTTATCATCCTCGTAATTTCAAAACAGCGCATACGACATTGAGAAAGTATTTCAACTCGTTGTTACAATGTATTTTTGTTTTTTTTGTTTTTGGCTTTTATATGTTGTTTTGTTTTGTTTTTTTGTTTTGTCTTCTATATGTTGTCTTTTTTTTTTTTCATACTTATTCTAAATTATCTTTGTCGATATATTTTAATTTCCTGACGTTTCAATTTGCTTTAGTTTGCTAAATTTGGACATATGTGTAAATCGTTTTGACATTTCGTTACTTCTTCTTTATTTCATTTATTTATTTTAATTTTTCTGTTTTTGCTGTATACGAGGATTATCATTCAATTCAAACGAAATATTATTATTTTAAAACACATATCACCCAACTCTTGCAAAAATATGCGAAAATATTTTATACATAAGTATCTGATTAATTATCCATAATCACTGTTCAATTAATATGCGGCAAAATATTTGTAAAAGATCATAAACATGGAGGGCGAATGAGTACGTAAGAAAGGTAAAACAGCGTATTACACGACTATGGAAACAAGTAAAAATTCGAAAACAACGGGAAAATATATGATACAATTGATTCATCCCGTAGTACTAAACTTGGGCAGTTATAAAACAACTTTCGGCTCACTAGTGTCCGTCAGACCATATATATCTGTACGTGTGTATTATATATTGATATTGTGTGATTGTGGATGTGTATATATATATATAAATATAAATACATATACACATACATATACTTAGATAAATATATATTTACATGTACTGGCGGTGCCTCAGCATGTCCACATCCTTTGGGCTGAAA
>NC_068981.1:97347346-97350013 GCF_001194135.2 Octopus bimaculoides | reverse complement strand
TACTACGACAACCATTACCTCTACTACTACTACTACTACAACTACTACTACTTCTACTACTACTACTACTAATAATAATAATAATAATGGTTTCAAATTTTGCCGCAAGGGCAGCCATTTTGGGGGAGGGGATGAGTCGATTACATCGGCCCAGTGTTTCACTGGTACTTAATTTATCGACCTCGAAAAGACGGAAGACAAAGTCGATCTCGGAAGAATTTGAACTCAGAACGTAGCGACGGGCGAAATATTGCTAAGCATTTCGTCTACTAACGATTCTGCCAGCTCGCCGCCTTAATAACAACAATAATAATAATAATAATAATAATAATAATAATAATAATAATGGTGGTGATGATAATAATAATGGTTTCACATTTTAGCACAAGGCCAGCAATTTAGGGGAAGGGGTAAGTCGATTATATGGTACTTATTTTATCGATTCGTTACCACTTTGTCATTTCTATCACTGTTCCTCTTCGATTTCTGTTTCCATACAACCCTCTCCTATCTCTGTCCCTCTTTGCTACCACCCTATTACTCCTATTCGTTGCTATCACTCCTATTCGTTTCATTTGAATCCAGAAGCTAAATTCAGAAGAAACCAATGATAATTGCTTCTCTATTGGTAAAAATTGTCCAATGACAAGGAGGAACAGCACAAACGGGTGAGATACAAATCAGTTTTCAGAATGTACAGAGAAGCGTGTAAAAAGAAATTACGTAAAACAATTAATGATAGAAAATTACACCTAATAAAATTACCCAATAGAGTAGGGTCAGCTTGTAGAAGCTGACCCTATTCTATTGGGTAATTTCCTTCAGCTGTAAGAAAACCTCCCAAAACCTGAGTACCAAAGGCATGTGTACTCATTTGTTGTTTCCCGACAGAAACATTCTCAAAAGAAGCCAGTTCAGTCGGACCAAGTTCGCCACTCTCACCTATCGTTCAGCCTCTCGCTTTTTTTTGCCGAGAACGAAACCACACACACACACACACACACACACACACACACACACATACATACATCAAAGACATACCTCGCCCCATCTTGAGCTATTCATCGACCACAGAGCTCAACTGGTACTCATTTTATCGACCCTGAAGGATGAAAGACAATCGACCTCCGTGGAATTTGAACGCAGAACATAAAATAACAGAAGAAATATCGGTAAGCCTTTTGTCCAAGGTGCTAAGAATTCTGCAAATTGACTATACAACGACTTACTCGTGAAAACTACAACTATCTGGAAGAACGGGACACCTGTCCTTCCACAGGAATAACGTAAGTGGTCCTTCTCCCTTTCGTCCTTTAATCATACAAGGTCTTACTCAGAATAGACTGTACATGCACATGTTCACACTAGAAGCAATTCCACCATCTCATCGCCTTCAGGTTACTAGATATATGTGGTGGTTATCAGCGAAGCCATGATTTTTGATGGCTACGAGGCGTCCGCATCTTCCATTTATTTCTCCAAGTCAACAGGGATCGGGAGGTGGAGTCGCTATGTTCTTCCGGAAAGGTCAAGGTCGTGCGTTACAAGACATCTTGGACCTAAAAGGCAAGTTGGCTGGTTGGTTGGTTGGCTGGTTGGTTGGTTGGCTGGTTGGTCTGAAATATGGCCATCAGCAAAGGCCATACCTTCAGTTTAGTAGCCATCTACACCCCATCAGGTGCGGGGTAGAGTTCTTCCTGCGTGCTGGGGTCTTCTTAAGAACATCCTGCTCTTAGTGTTAGTGAATGACTGGAATGCCATTTTGGATACATGACGGAACCACTTGGGATTAGCTAATAAGAAAGGCGGATACGAAAGGAACAAACAAGAGAAACACACTCCACACGAGCAGCAGCAGATACTATTACCACAACCTAAAGGGATTCCACTGGCACCAGTCAAACCAGACATAGAGCAGACACTGAAACCGCGTGACAATTACACTCACGTCCCAACATAACCACGAATATCGCCAACGCTAGAAACGCCACCGATATTACAAGCAACAACAAACGAAAACACAACTCAATCCGCTCCAACTACAAGAATCCTATCTCGAAACCGAACAAATACAAAGCAACATCAACAACACAGCCATATATACAAACAAGGACTTAATAAAACATATACAGTGATATACAAACATTACTCGTAATGAATATATCACACAGCCCACGTAACACCCGAGCTCATATAAAAACTATAAGAATAATACAAGAAACTTATAAGAAACTGTAAACAAAATATACCAAGGGAATGGGCGATTTCCTGGGGGAATATAAATGAAATACTCAATAAAGAAATGCCTGAGGTAACAACCACAAACATCCGGAAGGACAGAACACCTGTCCATTCACAGAAATAAGTTGCTTCTCGTTTTGTCCCCTCTTGAGCCGTACTCAGAATAGGTTATGTGTATACACATAGCCTGGGGTGGACTTGGACTCATGGCACCTGCTCAACGACCGCAGGTCATTAGATGAGCACGAATGCTCGTGCTTCGGAAATCCTAGTCTTGGATGTATGCAGTTGTTGTTTGTTGTCTTTGTTGTTGTTGGAAGAGGAGAAGGAGGAGAGGAAGGAGGGGAGGAGGGAGAGGCGGTGGAGGAGGACGACGACGTTGTTGACGGTGATGCTAACGTTCATTGGTTTCCGTTATTGTTGTAG
>NC_068981.1:97344490-97344836 GCF_001194135.2 Octopus bimaculoides | reverse complement strand
ATCACACATATGCACGCAAGCACACGCACGCACACACACACACACACACACATATGCGCGCACGTACACAACCTTACATGTACAAACATAGAAACTCATACTATATGTATATGTGTGTATGTATACATAAATATATATATGAATATGAATATATATATGTATGTATATATATGAGTGTGTGTGTGTCTACATGCACACACATTATATGTGTGTGTATATATATTCTTATGTACGAGTATGAGTGCATATATAGGTGTATATATTCATGCACACACACACAGACACACACATCTATACATACATACATATCTATGTATATATGGATATATAGATACATATATATATA
>NC_068981.1:97335722-97344444 GCF_001194135.2 Octopus bimaculoides | reverse complement strand
CGAATCATTTTAGCAATGAATCTTTGGAAACAGACGAAAATGCATATGAAACTACTTGTCAGTACAAACACGTTTGCATTTACTTTCAGATATTAAACTACACATGCAACATCTTTCACAAACACACACACACACACACACACACTTTCTAATTTCGGCACAAGACCAGTAAGTTTGAGAGTAGATTACATCGACCTCAGTACTTTACTGCTACTTTTTTTTATTGACCCTGTAAGAACGAAAGGAAAAGTTGACCTCGGCGAAATTTGAACTCGGAACGTAAAGAGGCAGAATATTGAAAGCGCTGAAGATAGACACCTTTTTCTTTTGTCAAGTTTTCATCAACTCTTTCGAGTTTCATTTGAAGAAGAAAGTGAGGGTAGAGGGAGAAATGCTGCTTCCCTGAAAATTTGTTGAGAGATGGATGATAGTGGTGAGTATGGTCCGAGCGAACAGGCTTACTAGGAGTATGAGCTTGTGGACTGAAAGAAGACAAAAGCGAGTAAGCAGTTGCTTTAATGGTCAGAGTGACCATGTTTATATGGGATTTCCACGCATAACCTTCGGAACTTTTCTTCGTTTGAAGAATTATTCATTGTTGAAACTTATTTTTACTGTTATTCTATTTTTCTACTCGCTCCTTCATGTAACACCCACCTTGTATTGATTGATCTGTACTGTCCACAATGTTTTTTTTCTACTCTTACTGATTCATAAAGAACCGTTATTATTATTATTATTATTATTATTATTATTATTATTATTATTATTATTATTATTATTATTATTAGGGCTGCGAACTGGGAGAATCGTTAGCACGCCGGGCAAAATGCTTAACAGCATTTCGTCCGTCTTAATGTTCTAAGTTCAAATTCCGCCGAGGTCGACATTGTCTTTCATACTTTCGGAGTCGATAAAATAAATACCAGTTGAGCACTGGGGTTGATGTAATCGACTTACGCCTTCTTCTGAAATTGCTGGCCTTGTACCAAAATTTGAAACTATCATCATCATCATCACCATCATCATCATCACCATCATCATCCTCACCATCATCATCAATCATTAGCGATGCAAGCCTTCTCCTCCATTTAGTGGGTGTTGACATCAAATAGAGCACCTAGCAAGTGGTGCATGCACCCTCCACAGAAAGCGGAAAATAAGGTGCTCCAGTTCGGTCAGAAGTCTTTTACATTTGCTCCTGTCACGGTCTCGTACTCCCTTCAAGTCACTCCCTTCAGGTGTGGATCACCTCGGTGTGCTTTGTACTCGACACTATCACGGGCTTGTGCGTATATGCCGACACGTTCCTTCTGAATCCTACTTTGCGTGGGATATAGCTTAACGTCTCTAGTTTTCACAGTAGCTGCTCTACAATCAGTACATACAGAAGAGACGAGATTGGATAACATTGACGGACCGAGCACATGAAACTGAAAGGCTCTTATTGGTACTTATTCATCCTAACCATTGCGCAGATTTTGCTATACATTGCAGCGATCGGTCCACGAAAGACATGAACAAAACTTCGATAAAGTCAACAACCAAATATTGGTAGTCAACACTATCGAATACTTTTGATCTAAATTGAAGAGGGTCCCATGCCAGCTTCTTTACCCATCCTCTCTATGATGTATCGCATGAAATGGAGGCTGTCGTGAATAGATCTATTCGGGATGGCGCAAAAATGTGCCATCCTTTTCGTTAATACATTGGATAAAGCTTCTAAATCATAGACCGAATATTATTATTGTAAACCTTCCTGTTTGGTTCCTTTCTCAGCAATTCCGCTCCTCCTCGACTCGCAAAACTGAGGATACTCCTGTTCCGTTGCCAGTTGCAGTAAACGTTTACTAAAAGGTCTCCAAACAAGTCTGGCATGTAAAAGTAAAGCTGATAGAGTAGATCATCCAAACCAGGCGATTTGCTCACCGTGTAGCCAATCATTGCATTCGTATTTCTGCAGCTGCTATAAGCATTCCATAATATAACGCTTCTCTCACTGCGAGACGTGGCACTGAAGTTCATTTTAAGATCCGGCCCGCTACCCGACCCGATCGAAGTGCTGCTGAAAAACCATTTACATCTCTGTTCCGAGTAACAAACACACATCAAGGTCCATCAAAGATCGAACAGTGGCTTTGTTGCTACATTGCCACTCGGATGCAGTAGATGTCTTTCGCTCTTTCGTTTCTTAGAGCTCACGTCTTATCTCTAACAACGCAGCCTTCGTCCTTGAAGTTCAAGAATTGGCCAAAGACCAATTTCACCTCAAACACATTGACTGTGATGCCTTTTCTGAGTTCTCCTCTTTATGTTTCAGACTAGATCTCCCTCTAGTCTATTTTTTATATCGTTATTTCCTTACTAAATTTTATTGGTTCTACTTTAATCCCAATTTTCCAAGCGTAACACAATTTGTTATTGACTGTTGCCCCCGTCAACGACTGCTTAACTATTCTGCTAAACCGGTTCCTATAAGCTTGGTGCGCTGGAAGCGACAGGTACAGCTTCCAGTAACAGAGTTCCTGCCTACAGACCCTATCTGGGTCGACAGTACAAATCACAAACTTGTGGCCTGTGTAAAGGACAATTTTGAATTGTGGACAACCTACGATATCCCTATCTACTGGTCTGTAGAATACTCTATCTAAATACGATCTGAATTACTCGGTGCGGTTAGTCCATATCTACATTGACACATTCGGGAAATCCAGTCGTTGCCTGTCAGATAATTGGAAACCTCTAAGTAGATTTGTGAGGCTTTTGCATCATCCGTTTTCTATCAGGTAGCAACACACAGTCAATTGTGCATCCAAGAAACTATTTTAATCTCCCTCAGGGACTAAGGCGCAGGATGTTCCCAGGAAACACTCCAAACGCCCAAAGAAATCTGGTTTCTTGGCCCCAGTTGTGAGCGGGGAACTCACAAATCAGAAATTCTAGTCTCGATGATGGCTACTTAGTAGTAGTAGTAGTAGTAGTAGTAGTAGTAGTAGTAGTAGTAGTAGTAGTAGTGGTGGTGGTGCTGGTGCTGGTGCTGGTGCTGGTGGGGATTTGTTTAGTTATACGGCTAAGATGTTTGCAAATTAAAGAATGGAGTCCACGAGTTTGGATGCTGGTAAGTTATTTTTATTTCAAAGGTTACTTATGACTTGCAAGATGTTTTATCTAAAGTCCAACAATAACTGATCCCCAGATCATCAGAGTACAAGATGTAATCAATTGTATACATGTGTACGTATAGACACTTACATATATATGTGCGCATGTATAGATATGTGTATTATAAATATGTGTATTATATATATATATATATATACACATATACATGTACGTATGTATTTTATATATGTATATATATTTTATATATTCGTATTATATGTGTGTATGTGCTCGCGCGTGTGTGTGCTTGTATGTATATTTTATAAATTTGCATTATTTATATATATATATGCATGTATTTTATATAATGTATATCTTATATATTTGTATTATATATAAACATGAAATATATAAGTAGTATGTGTATATACATATGTGTAATGTGTACGTATTATGTTTATATATATATATATATATATATATATATATATGTATGTATATATGCATACACGCACACGCACACGCACACACGCACACGTACACACATACATATATATTTAAAAAAAAAGGAGAAAATGCTTTGACAACTTTATCATGAATGAAAGGAGTAAAATACATACACACTCATCAGAATATGCTACCAGTCAGAATTGTTTAAGACTATTTAGTCTTCCAATAAGAAAAGAGAAAATAAATTGAATTAAATTATTGTTTTATGATAGCAGTTTTGAAAGTTCAGATGTTTTCTTACAAAATTCACATGGTAAAGGTCGTTAGTCTCCTTTTAATGATTGGTAGGTCATAATAGTATTAGTACCAGTGACAGCAGTCGATTGTTCTTTCTGACAATATTGATAATAAGTAGTGGTTCGTAATGATGGGAGAGGTTGTACAGGGGTAGTGGCAGTGATAGTAACAGCAATGGTAGTAATCGCAGAAGTAGTTGCTGTATCAGCCTCACAAGTAGACGCAATAATAGCAGCAACGACAGTTTAAGCAACAGCTGTAATAGTAGTGGTTAAAATGATTGAAGTCGTAGATGTGGTGAGAGAGTTTTTTCCCTCTCCCTCAGTAGCATGAATGGGAGTAAGAAAGAGTCTTCAAGTTTTTACAGTAATTTTCTGGTACAGAGTAATCGTTTGACAACCCAAATTTGCAACGGATGGGGCTGCTTTTGTCCCCATTGTGGCCCCGAATTTTTATCAGTAAAAGTAGTCATTAAGCATAAGATAGTTATTCTCTAGAATGAGTTTTAGTCCTTCTATGGTTAATTCTTTTTCTATGCGTTATGGTAGTTCAGCTGCATAACTATCCAACCACAATGAAGTGATTTCAATTTTAAGTTATGGGGGATATTTTTATAAAGATTCACTACGTCGAAAGATACAAACAGAATTTTTTTCATGACTGTATTTAAAAGGTAATTCAGCATATATAAATCGTCTATCATATGTTTGAGAAATGATTTGAGAAGAATGTCTAAAAAGTTATCCAGACGGTGAGTTTCACACGCTGGACCAGCTATTACTGGTCTGAATTTCAGATTATTTGGCGAGAAAACATTAATGTAAATACCCGTAGTTGCTTTACATAATCCACGTATGTTTTCATTTTTGTGAATTTTTGACATGCCATTGAAAAACCAAGATTTACATTTAAAATTTTGTAATAGAGTGGTATACTTTGTCGGTCAATCCTCTTCAGTTTACCTTTTTTTGATATCCTATTTTTATTGATTGTAGTTTTATTGGATATATTGTCTTCTAACATAGATAACTCAAGATTTTTGTAGTATTCTTTATCCTTCAGAACTACTTCATCTCCTTTATCAGTGGTTTTGACTGTTATTTTTTAATAATTTTTTAGACTTCTTTATGTTGTCACATTCACTCTCACTGAAGTTTAATTTGTGATTTTGTTTGTGCGTACATTCATACGGATAATTTAGAATGTAACCACAGAATCCATCAAATGGTTTGTAAGCACTTTTTGGTAGTGAATGCTTACATACATATAAACATAATTTTATTCCAATAGATATTAATGCTCACATATATTGTATTATTCGCATATTTATTATACCTCTCTTTTTTTATATATAATATTATGTATTATTAACGAATTTTCGTCATAGACCTAAGATCCTTTAAATTAGTAAAAGACACATTTTAAGATTCATCGGTATATTTACATTTCAAACAGAATTTCTTTTGTGGCGGTAGGCGAAAAAGCCGCACCTCATTTAAATTGTTTCGAACGCTCCACATCACACAAAAAGAATCCGATTGGTATTGCGATATGTGTCGCAACTAAAGGTTTATACACATAGCAAAAGTCCTCAATACGATTCATAATGCGGTTTGTAAAAGGAATTATAAAGCTCCATCAATTGCTCAGAATTATTAGTATTAAACCAAAAAGATTGCTCAAGGTCTGACCGATAATATTCTATCAATGTGAAGTGGTATCAGTGACATGGAGGTAGTTCTACTACAAAATACGGTAATACTTAATGACTTTTATTAAATAGTAGTTATTATTCCATATATAATTAGGGCCACGGGAAGTGTTAGCACACCGGGCAAAATGCTTGGCGGTATTTCATCCGTCTTTACGTTCTGAGTTCAAATTCCTCCGAGGTCGTCTTTGCTTTTCATCCTTTCGCAATCGATAAATTAGGTACCAGTGAAACACTGGGTCGATGTAATCAACTAGTTCCCTCCCCCACATTTTAGGCCTTGTGCCTATAGTAGAAAGGATTATTGCATGTATTATTGGGGCGACGAAAGGCGGTGACTGGTAGAATCTTTAAGTCGTCGGGCAAAATACTTAGTGCTATTTCGTTTGTCTTTACGTTCTGAGTTTAAATTCCACCGAAGTAGATTTCGATTATATCGGAAGTTGTGGTGAAATATTTTTTCGATGGTGAAGTGAGAAGTTTTGGAGAATTCACATGAGTTAGCTTTGTTTTCTCATAACTTTCAGAACATGGGTAATTTTTTTATGAAATTTTGTACAAATACTTATCAGAGTGTGTAAATTACGATTACATCGGACTTTAATGTGAAAAAATTGGTGGGCTCGTATACATGCATAATGACACGCATCACCTATATCTACAAAATGAAACTTGAAATTTCAAAAAAATCGTGACGTGTGTCAGTATGTTTATGTACGAATCTATCAATTTTCTTTTTCATATTCAATACCGACATATTCCATACATTCATATTAAATACCGATATATTCCGGATATGAGGAAACAAAGCCGACTCGTATGAATTTTCCGAAACTCCTCACTCCACCTTCGGTAAAAAATATATAATCGAAATCTACATTATCTGAAGCGTTTTTGTAGAAAATTTTATTTTAAAAAATGTATTTTTCTAAAAGTTATGAGGAAACGAAGTCGGTGGGGAAAATTGTGTAGGAATGACGAATTAGGACGGTACCAAGTGATACAAATTAACCATTTAAAATTAAAAAATGATCCAATTTCCACAACGTTATCTGACTTGACTATAAAAAAAAAGTGCAAGTAGGCCTTACTTTCAATCAAGTAAGAACAACTTCCTCGCAGCTATCGTTCAATCAGGAAACTCCAGAATTCAAAAAATCATCGGATATACAGAACATACAGGCAAAAAGAAAAAAAAAGGGAAATTGCAAGGAAAGACTTAACAAAAACATTGTAAACTTTGAGGTTCTCGGCTAAATATTTTGTACAATAAAATCCTAAGGTAAACACCAAAATAACAAAATTTTATTAGCTGATCGGTTTTCGAATATTTTTGATTAAATATACTTCCGCTGAAGTTATGCATAATGTTTAATAAAATGTTCTGAATATGATAAGTTATCTGACTCGTAATTCTTCAATAATTGCAGTCCATTGTCTAAGCTCATTGTCATAAAAATCTTTAACATAAATAATGTTATCAAAATAATAATATAAAGAAAAAAACATTTATAAAAATGTAGAATTTCTATGGATCCTGCTAGTTATAATAATAATAATAATAATAACAACAACAACAACAACAACAACAACAACAACAATAATAATAATAATAATAATAATAATAACGCTGATGATAATGATGATGAGGATGATGATAATAATAATAATAATAATAATAATAATAATAATAATAATAATAATAATAATAATAATAATAATAACGCTGATAATGATGAAGATGATGATGATGATGATGATGATAATAATAATAATAATAATAATAATGGTAATAATAATAATAATAATGGTAATAATTCACACATATGGCTTCGAAGGATTAGAAAGGAGGAAATAAATAAATAAAAATCAGATAAATAACGATAATAAAAAATTAAAGAGAAGTGATTGCCAGAGTTAATAAATCCATATAGAAGTGAATAAGATTTAGCAAAGTCCATGTTAAACTGAATTAATCATATTGTTAAACGATGCTGACATTCAGGAATCTTACAGTTCTATGTGCCGACTCTATCGATTAGCGGCTAAAACTTTAAACTATGCGCTGTGTGTAATTGGAGAATTTAATTTACTCGTCGTCTGCAGTTTGCTTGCTTTACATGAAATGATAGTGCGTCTCTTTACTGCTCCGTTAATCGTCTTTCTATTCGTCGTTAACAATAAACCACTAAGCTACTATTATCACTATTGTCATATCACCAACGAAACAACACTAAACCACTGCATGGTTAAATTTTAGACTACAGGTGTGGCTGTGTGGTAAGAAGCCAGCGGTGAGCTGGCAGAAACGTTAGCACGCCGGGCGAAATGCTTAGCGGTATTTCGTCTGCCGTTACGTTCTAAGGTCAAATTCTGCCGAGGTCGACTTTGCCTTTCATCCTTTCGGGGTCGATAAATTAAGTACCAGTTACACACTGGGGTCGATGTAATCGCCTTAATCTCTTTGTCTGTCCTTGTTTGTCCCCTCTATGTTTCGCCCCCTGTGGGCAATAAAGAAATAAGAAGCTTACTTCCCAACCACATGGTTCCGAGTTCAGTCCCACAGCGTGGCACCTTGGGAAAGTGTCTTCTACAGCCTCGAGATTTGTGAGTGGATTTGGTAGACGGAAGCTGAAAGAAGCCCGTCGTGTGTGTGTATCTTTGTGTCTATGTTTGTCCTCCCACCACCACCTGACAACTGGTGTTGGTGTGTTTACGCCCCCGTAACTTAGCGGTTTGACAAAAGAAACCGACGGAATAAGTACTAGGCTTTAAAATAAGTCCTGGTATCGATTTGTTCGACTAAAACACTCTAGGATGGTGCTCCAGCATAGCCGCAGTCAAATGACTGAAACAAGTAAAATAAATAAAGTAAAAGAAAGAAATGCCATCTAAATCAATCGTGAACAACCTGTGGACCGCCGGACTGTCTGAGTGGCACGCCTAACGTAAAAATTATTTTCAGTTTTCAACTCGCCTGATGATAAGTCATTATTCATGGGACCCGCTTCTCGAAAATGGTCGCCCATACCTGATCTAGTTAATCAATTTCTACTTAATCTCACCGTGAATGGATCTGGTAGACGGCAACTGAAAGAAGCTCATCGTGTGTGTGTGTGTGTGTGTGTGTGTGTGTGTGTGTGTGTGTGTGTGTGTGTG
>NC_068981.1:97331117-97333662 GCF_001194135.2 Octopus bimaculoides | reverse complement strand
CTCTGTGTGTGTGTGTGTGTGTGTGTGTGTGTGTGTGTGTGTCTTCGTGTTTGTGTTTGTCCCCTTAACTTAGTGGTTTGGCAAAAAAGGCCGGTAGAATAAGTACCAGGCTTAAAGATAAGTACTGGGATCGATTCATTCTACTAAAAATTCAAGGCAGTGCCCCCAGTATAGCCGCAGTCTAATGACTGAAACAAGTAATAGAATGAAAGAAAAACTGTCGCTGCCATTACAAACACTGGTCACTCTCACCACCATCTCAGCCATCTCGACCTCAACCAGCAATGCCACAACCAGCAACGCCACAACCACTATCGCCACTACCAACACGGCAATTAAAACCGTTATATTATCACATCAATTATTGCTATCAAAACCATTAAATCCCTTTATGGCTAACCCTGCAACCATCATTAAATTTCTATATGGCTAACCCTCTCACTATCACCACTACTGAACCTCTATGAGGTTAGCTCTCCCACCGTTACTGCCACCACCCACACTAAATTTCTCTAAGGCAAAACCTACCGCCACCACCAAATATTTATTCAGCTAACACCATCTCTACCACCACTGCCAACACAACCACTGCCAACACCACCACTGCTATCTCAACTATCACCATTAACAATACCACCAATAACACCACTTCCAACGCCACCGCTAAATCTTTATATGGTCAACTGTCACACCATCAGCACTGGCATTCTTTATCTAAACCAATATCACTACTACTACAACAACTACTACTACTACTACTATTAGTAATAGTAGTAGTAGTAGTAGTAGTAGTAGTAGTAGTAGTAGTAGTAGTACTACTACTACTACTACTACTATTAGTAGTAGTAGTAGTAGTAGTATTAGTAGTAGTAGTAGTAGTAGTAGTAGTGGTGGTGGTGGTAGCACAACAAGCACTACAGCTGAAATATCACGACTATTATCACAACAAAATAACTAGCGTACTATCTTAACTACTATTTGCATCAACCACTCCCCAACACTCGTATCACACTATAATACCACTACACCGCCACTGCTTGTAACTACCACCACACCACAACCACCACCACCCTAACTATACTACTGCTACTACTACTGTACTACTGCTGCGGCTACTACTACTACTACTACTACTACTACTACTACTACTACTACTACTACTACTACTACTGCAGTTGCTGCTGTAAGCCATATTAACGCTATCATATCTCTACCGTTACTATCATCAATCACGAAAACCCATGGACTGGTTAGTAGCAGTAAATGGGTCTCCGTCAGTTTCGACGATAAAACGTTTTCTCAGCTAACTGATTTTCATGCTCATTGAACTGGCGTCTATGTGACTGATGTACACTGAAACAGCGTGACACAGTGTGTTTGTCAAGGCTGGAGTTTTGAAATGTATGTATAATCCATCTGACAAGGTTTTACATAGTTTCCGTCAACTTGATACCATTCACACGGGTTGGGCTTAACCTAGGCTATGGTGAAAAGGGAAAAGGAAAAAAGCCCTAGCCCAACAAGCCACCTAGTAGGATCAAACCCGGACCTTGCGATTGACAAACGACGTTCTGAGACATTTGGTCATGCTGTGTCAGAAGGCAACATATACCATTTGCGAGTGTGCTTTAACCTGCCCTCCCGGCGTGACCTGCTTGAAATAGCAGTCAAAACTTCCTCAAATCACATTTTCATTGTTTTGGAGAAGGGATAAATGGAATAATGTGGTTCTTGGTTCCCATGCACATACGAATAAAGCAGAATAGTCACGGTCGGTATGTGTATGATCAGGACTCTCTTTGCAGCACCACAGGGTCCCAGGACAAACCAATGTGTTTATTTGTTGACAGCAAAATACAGGCATATACAGATTTGAATTGGGCCCTTAGACCAATGAGGAGCTCGGATCACTGACCAATGTCTTAAACCCATGCCTTATGACGGCTCTGCTTCTGGTCGGAGGTCTGCTCTATCAGAGCTGACCTGGGGCTAAAGAAAACTACAACAACAATCCCTACTATTATCACTATTACTTCCCTACTACTACTACTACTACTAATAATAATAATAATAATAATAATAATAATAATAATAATTTCATTACTACTACTACTACTACTACTACTACTACTACTACTACTACTACTACTACTACTACTACTACTACCACGACTACTAGCACTATTACTACTACCATTACTACGACATCGACGACCATAACAACGACGACGACCACTGCAACTACCACTGCAACTACTACTAGTACTACTACTACTGCTACTGATGTTGCTGCTACTACTACTACTACCACTATTACAACTACTATTACAATGATCATCATCACCACAGCTACTATTAGCAACACCATGCTCCCATTAATTTCGACAGACAACGCCACTGCTATCAAAACGCCACCACCACCACCACCACAACGCCCCCAACATTACAACACCACCACCACCACCACAACGCCCCCAACATTACAACTCCTCCACCACCACCACCACAACGCCCCCAACATTACAACTCCACCACCACCACCACT
>NC_068981.1:97328222-97330662 GCF_001194135.2 Octopus bimaculoides | reverse complement strand
CCACCACCACCACCACAACGCCCCCAACATTACAACTCCACCACCACCACCACAACGCCCCCAACATTACAACTCCACCACCACCACCACTAGTTATAAGCAGTATTACGACTTCAAATGTATCGCAATGACTTAAGATTTCAATCAAAGATCAGAAAACGAATTCTAACGAAATTAGACATATCTACATATATGTGCGTGTTTGGAAAGGTGGGGAGAGAGTGGACGCGTGAGAATGTGCGTGGATGTCTGGGGGAGGGGGTATGTATGCTTGTATGCACGATTTTATGTATAAATGTATGTATACAAATGTTTGTGTGTATGTTTGTAAGTATGTATGTATATATAAATGTACGTATGTATGTATTTGTTTGCATGTATGTATAAATATATGCATGCATGCACGTATGCATGTACGTGTTTATATGTATATATGTATGTGTTTGTGTATGTATGTAGGTATGTATGTATGTATGTATGTATGCATGTATGTATATGTGCGTGTTAGTCTCTGTATATGTGGTATATGTGGAACTATGTTTTAAGAATTATTGCATGTGCGAATGTGTGATGGTGAGAGAGATGTATGTATGTGTGCGTGTGTGATTGTTTAAACATGTGTGTGTGTGTGTATGTGTGTGTGTGTGTGTGTGCATATATAAGTTTACAATGGTGTGAACGATGCATTTACATAAATATGTGTGTATCTGTTTATGAGTGTTTGCATGCATGAATGTGTATATTTGTGTTGATCTAGTATTCTAAATGTTTGTGCTGTATATACGCGTGAAAGTGATTGCGCATGTGTGTATGCGTGTGTATGCATATGTGTATGTATGCCTGTTTGAATCTCTGCATATGGGTATATAAGCGGTAACTGTATGACTGTATATCTGATGTGTGTGTGTATGTGCGTGTGTGTGAATGCATGTGTGTGTGTGTTTGTATGTGAGTGTTCACAAAGGATATTTCTTTGTATACGTGTACTTATAAGTGTGTACATGTATATTTTAAAGTATGTTTGTATGTATGTATGTATGTATGTATGCATGTGTGTATGTGTGTATGTATGTATGTTGGCCACGAGGTGGCACTGTCATTGTAATTCAATGAAATTCCAAGCAATGTGTTATGTCAGATGATACATCTCAAAGCATATAGCGCTAACTACATCATCAGTTCAATCCTCACCTTTCCTCTCTTTCTCCGTCCAACGGCAGCTATAGAAATGGCACCAGATAAAACCGCACGAAACGATCATAGATTTATTCAGCCGCCAAATCTGCCCACTTTCACTAAAGAATTGCCACTTCTATTCAGCCATCTTCGATTTAATACATAATTTTACCGAAACCGTGAAAGATACCGAAACATTTTTCGATAAACTATTATCACCTTGACCTGGCTAATCGATTTTTTAAACTTTTTCTTGTATTTTTAAATATTATTTTAAGTGAAAAGACCAGTGCGTTGTCACATTGTCAAGTAGTAGAGCTTTTCGGTGAGGTCCGGGTAGGTGAATAAGTGTGAGAGAGATTGGAAAATAAAGTGTCTGGAAAATGTGAAATTCCAATCATTCTCGATAAATGGCTAGCGACTAGAAAACAAAGAGTAAAAACTATCGAAAAATACGTGTTTATATTATTGATGTAAACATGGTCTGTTTGTTAAAGTTCCGGACTTTAGATTCGTGGGAAACAGGTTCAATTCTGCTCATAATAACATCTGAGGTTGGATCGTGTCATACGGAAAGGAAGCAAGTATGAATGGGTAAGGAAAAGTTTCAACAGAGATAGAATAATTTTCTAATATTTTATGAAAATTCAATTATTTATGTCTCACCCCTTTCTCCTTAAACACATAATTTCTGGGAGATGAAAACGGGAAAACAATTTATGTTATTCTGTGTTTTGACACCAATGCCTGTCAGAACAAGAACAGCAGTTAGAGTTTGGTTTACATTTTGCATAACAAACTATAGAAGAAAACTAAAAACTTCGTTCCCAAACCACCTTCATTATATTTATTGAATAAACTTTGTATATATATATTTATATATATGCGGGGTGGGATATTTGAAGAGCATACTAATTTAAAAAATAATAATCTGTTACGAAATTCAGATATCATATTGGCGGTAGCAGGGCAAGGCGTAGGCATGGCTGTGAGGTTAAGAAGCGTAGTTTCGGGTTCAGTTCCACTGCGTGGCAGTCTCTTCTACTATAGTCGCGAGCCTTGTGAACTAATTTGGAACACAGAAACTGTGTAAAACCCCTAAGAAGCTTGCATCCCAACCACATGGTTCCGGGTTCAGACTCACTGCGTAGCACCTTGAGCAAGTATCTTCTACTATAGCCTCGGGCCGACCAAAGACTTGTAAGTAGATTTGGTTGGCGGAAACTGAAAGAAGCCGTTCGTATATATATATATATATATATAT
>NC_068981.1:97325115-97328155 GCF_001194135.2 Octopus bimaculoides | reverse complement strand
CACCGCCAATATGATATCTGAATTTCGTAACAGATTATTATTTTTTTAATTAGTATGCTCTTCAAATATCCCACCCCGTATATATATAAATATAAATATATATATATACAGAGTTTATTCAATAAATATAATGAAGGTGGTTTGGGAACGAAGTTGTTGAGGCTGTGGGCCTCAACAACTACATATCTAAAGCATTTTAGAGCACAGAGTAAAACACTTTGGCTCTCTGCCATCTGTGTTCAAATCCCATCAAGGTCAACATTACCTTCAGGGTCAATAAAAGAATCAGTCCATGGTGGTGGACTGAAGGAATTGTTAGTTTTAGACAAGATACCTTGGTCGACTTTGCCTTTCATCCTTTCCGGGTCGATCTAATCGACTGGCTCCCTCCCCAAAAATTTCGGGCCTTGTGCCTAGAGTAGAAAAGAATATTTGTCCAAGTAGTATTTGTTTGTTTCAAAGGACGATACAGCTTGACATCGGCATCGTTGAAAAATCAGATTTCGAAATCACTAACATTTTTTAAAAAGTAAATAGTGAACTTTGTCTTATGTATTAACTTCTAACTATATATACGCATACATAACAGAAGTAAATCGACACCCCATAAAACATCGTTCTATGTTTATTCTAGTTGATATTTTTTATTGACATTTTTATGTTTCAGGTTCTATATGTGACAGTTTAATCATGCCATGTACAAAAGAAGCCTTGGAACTGTCTGAATTTCAAAGATGCCGTATTGTAGGTCATTCTGAAGGTGGACATAGCGTAAAATCTCAGAAAACCTTAGGATCTCGCTTTCTACAGAGAAGGGAAGGAGTCCACATCGCCTCGTCCAGATCAACTAGTGCCATCTGACAGGACCCTTCTCTTTGCCAAGAGAATTGTGGAGGATAATCCTTGTTGCAACGCCTCTGACATAGCAGAGCAAGTTGATGTCAGTCACAGAACAGCTGTCAGATATCTCCACAAACCTGGCTACTATGGCAGAGCAGCAAGAAGGAAGTCACTTCTTCGACCATCAAGTGAAGAAAAGATTGGGCCAGTGAGATGATGGAGAAGCCACTAGCATTTTGGGACACTGCCATATTCTCTGATGTGTCCAGATTTGTACTTCCTAACAGTGGTTAGACTCTGTGATCAAGAATTTGATGTGAAAAGATTGCAGCCAACAATGAAATAAGGCAGCTATTCTGTGATGGTCTCGAGAGCAATTTGGAGCAATGGTTGATCACAGCTGGTAAAGTATGAGGGAAACATAAACTCAGATAAATATGTGTCCATATTGCGGAAAAGACTCCTTCCAATCTTCTCCAGTGGTGAAATAATTAAAGAGGACTATTTATTTATGGAAGATGGGGCTCCTTGTTACACGGCTAAAATGACCCAAGATTTGTTAGATGAGAACGGCATTAAAAAGCTTTCTTGGCCAAGCCAATCACCAGATATGAACCCTATTGGATACTTCTAGGACATAATGAACAGGACACTTCATAAAAAAAAAACAAGAAAGCGTCTACAAACCCAGATCTTTTGAGATTATTGCATGAAACTTGGCAAGAAATTCCGCAAGAAAATATTCGTCATCTGATCAGTTAGGGTCTCTGAAATGAGAATTGGAAAGGGCACGTCTACTAAATATCAAATATTCACATTATAACAATTAATAAATAATTTGAATGTATAACCACTAAGAAGAGATTGTTCTCAATAAAATTCAGCAAACATTATACATTCTGGCGTTTGCTGAATTTTCTTGAGAACAATCTTTTCTTAGTGATCAGACCATAGGTGGTCTTCTTCTAGCATAATGGATGTCCACTTAGTGATCATCCCTCTTATATGTATGTAATATAATTTTTCTGAATCTTCAGATTTTTCAATATGCTAGACCACTGGTTTTAAATTGATATTAATCAAATTAATATTCAATTTTTCACCCTTATTATTTAAATTGATATATATATGTATATATATATATATATATATATACACACATGTACATACATACATACATAGTAATAATAACAATAATCCTTGGATGGAATTTATAAATATTTTAATGCTTCGCTAAGCGAGTTTCCACAAATTACATGTCTCTTAAGATAACAGTCCATATTCCGTGGATGATTATAGTGTAGTCCATAGTATCCATAGGCATTGGGTTGATCATCTTCATGGAGTCATTTCTTCAGGTGGTATAGCATTAATGGGTGCTTAACCGAGGGTTCTTTATCCCTTTTGACTAGTGAGAAGGTTGATTGAGTTATGTGGGTATTTCTGTGTATTTGGTGGGGAGGAGAGGAAGGTTATGGAAAGAGAGGATGGAATGGCAGTTATATGGGGCTGGAGGTGTGCGTAGTGATGTTGGACCTAATTTGCTATTCAATCTGCAGAAGTCAAGGAGGGGTAGTACATTCTTTGGTTTGATCTCATTCAAGGCATGAGTATCTTCAATGAAGTCTGAAGCAGACAGGTCAACAGGTACAGTTACTACAGCTATCAGCTTGAATTCATTGTCTAAATTGATAAATCATATTTTTGCTTTGAATGAGACCAAACAAAGAGTGTACTACATCACCACACACACCTACATCAAAACGTTTCCATCACAGACATGACTGTGTGGTAAGAAGCTTGCTTCCCAACCACATGTTTCCGGGTTCAGTCCCACTGTGTGTCACCTTGGGCAAGTGTCTTCTACTATAGCCTCGGGCCGACCAAAACCTTGTGAGTGGATTTGGTAGAGGGAAACTAAAAGAAGACCCAATCGTACATATATGTATATGTTTGTGTGTCTGTGTTTGTCCCCACCACCATCGCCTAACAACCGATGTTGGTGTGTTTATGTCCCCGTAACCTAACGGTCGGCAAAAAGAGACCAATAGAATAAGTACTAGGCTTACAAAGAATAAGTCCTGGGGTCGATTTGTTCGACTAAAGGACTCCAGCATGGCCGCAGTCAGATGACTGAAAAAAATAAAAGTATATATATTTATATATACATATATGTGTGTATTTATACATACATCTATAT
>NC_068981.1:97323988-97324866 GCF_001194135.2 Octopus bimaculoides | reverse complement strand
GAATATATGAGAATTTATTATCAATCACGAAAATTGTTTATAAATACATACATACGTTTATACATACAAACATACATACATACATGTATACATACATACATGCATACATACATCCATCCATACATACATACATACATACACACATACATACATACATACATACATACATACATACATACATACATACATACATATGCATACATACATGCATGCATGCATACATACATGAGCAGAGATATGAAACACCACAGAATACATTAAATCATAAAATAAAATAAAATAAAATAAGCAGCGATAAAAAAAAAAAAGAAGTGTTTTTAATCAACGGATCAATAAATGATGACCCGAAGTAAACAATTGTTGAAAGCTATCGACAACAAACAATGCTAGTGTTTATCATGTATCTTAGGCGATGTTTATTATCAACATTGGCCCTCGCAGGAAGTTCACTCAGTTAAGTTATTGCTACTGTTGTTGTTGTTGCGTTTTCTATTATCGCAAATATTGTGGTTTTGGTACTGGTTGATGTTGTGCATTTTGTTATTGTATATATACATATATATTGTTTTCTTCTTCAATCGCCATTGATGATATTTCTACTATTGTTGTCCATGATGATGACGATGATGATGGTGATGATGATGATGATGATGATGATGATGATGATGATGATGATGATGATGATGATGATGATGATGACGACGACGGTGGTGATGGTGATGGTGGTGGTGATTTTTGTTGGAGTTTTTTTTTTCTTTGATTTTGTTTCTCAATATATTTATATTATTACAACTTTGACAATCTGACTTCAAGTGAAAATTATGACAAAAAAAAAATTGCTATCCTGTTTGAGAGAAGAAAGAGAGAGCGAGAGAGAG
>NC_068981.1:97322722-97323386 GCF_001194135.2 Octopus bimaculoides | reverse complement strand
GAGAATTATGAAAAGGAAAGAGGAAAGAAAGAAGGAATGATATGGAAGAAAATAAGAGAGAAACAAACGAACAAACAAACAAACAAACAAGCAACATCATTATACAAAGTAAATTTTGAAAGAAGGAAAAATGAAAACATTTTAATTAATTTAAACCTTATTAAATGGAAGTGTTATAAAATTTTTAAATACTTTTTTGATGGCTTTCAAACAGTGAAATATAAAAGAAGGAAGTGGTGGGCGGATCTGACGAAGAGTAGTAGTAGTAGTAGTAGTAGTAGTAGTAGTAGTAGTAGTAGTAGTAGTAGTAGTAGTAGTAGTTGTAGTTGTAGTTGTAGTAGTTGTAGTAGTTAGGCAGCAGCAGCAGCAGTAGATGATAATGTAAAGGAAGAAAAAGGGGAATTACTATTACAAAATTACTACTACTACTGCTATAACAATAATTACTACTGCTACTACTACTAACAGCACCACCACTGTTACTGCTACTACTGCTCGTGTACTTTTCCTTCAGCGTTTGTTTTAAATTGTTAAGAAAAAAGACCAGTTTGACACATTCGACTATTGTGCTTCAAAGTGTTTTGAAATAGGCCTGTGCATTTGTTCAAAGTCTATGTGTGTGTGCGTGTGTGTGTGTGTGTGTGTGTGTGTGTGTGTGTGTGTG
>NC_068981.1:97321655-97322564 GCF_001194135.2 Octopus bimaculoides | reverse complement strand
ACTAGCAGTAATACCCGTCATTGATCGGGTAATTACTTTTGCTGTTTCTCGGGCCCCGAGAAGCTACAAAAATGGGTATATCATATAGGAGAGCTTTACGGAATCCCCTTGATTGCGATGACACTAAGAAGGCCACAGGTGAAGTGGAAGACCCATTTGTCACGATTTCTTTTGACATTTGAATAGGCCGTATGCCCAAGGAGAATTGAAAGATTCAGTTTCGAGTCTGAACCAGGATAAGATTACGACTACAGATTAAGGTTTGCTCGACCTGTATGTGTGTATTATATAAGAGGAATACATGTAATAATTGAAGTACAAAAAAGATGGATTTCATATACGAACTTCTGTTTGTTCTTCAAGTTGCAATCCAGCAACTTTTAGTGTTTAGTCCTAAGCTTTATTAATGCTCATGGCAAAAGAAAGTGGGATAGGAAACTGTAACGACTTAAACTGGAATGGAACATTAGATGGTATAACTGGTATGCAAGGAACGAAGACAGTGTTACCTTTACCACAACCAGTGTGAATATTTGCCTCAATGCAGTTCCTTATAGGTTTGTGCACAATTAGTGTTGTACCATTGCATAATTTTGTACAAACGAACAAACACAAACTAACAGAATCTCTCTGTTATATATGTATAATAATAATAATAATAATAATAATAATAATAATAATAATAATAATAATAATAATAATAATAATAATAATAACGCCAACACTATGGAATAACAACTGAAAAAAGATGGTATAAACACACGCCAGAAAAGGTCACAGAAAACGAGAAAGCAACCATACTCTGGGATATGCCAAAACACACAGATAGAGAAATTAAGGAAAATAGACCAGATATAGTTGTCAAAGATCATGAAGAAAAAAAATGCTTTCTAATTGATGTATCAATAC
>NC_068981.1:97318156-97321353 GCF_001194135.2 Octopus bimaculoides | reverse complement strand
AAATACATAACAAAAACACCAGGACTTACAAATATATATAACATACAAGAAATTGCACTACTGGGCACTGCATACATCCTACGCAAAACACTTTCAATACAGTAACCATAAGAGCATCACAGCAAACAACAGCACATACCCAAGGTACACATAGCTGCGCTCGGTAGTGAAGAGAAAGCACGTTATAAAAATAAAACTACTGAACAATAATAATAATAATAATAATAATAATAATAGATAGATAGATAGATAGATAGATAGATAGATAGATAGATAGATAGATAGATAGATATACATAATAGCTTCCCTTGAACCATTCACTTTCGTTTTGGTAGACAAACAAACGAACAAACACACAAACGTACAGAATCTCTCTCTGTTATATATATATATATATTGAGGATGTAATCATTAAAATGATTATATCAGTGGCTAGCGTATAAAAAACGACCATATCGGTGAAATTAATTTTTATGTATATAATTATAAAGATATAATTATAACTAAGGGCACTGAAATGCCAGCGCTTATGCGTTAGAAGTAGATGTCAAATACCTACAATCCACTCTAAATTTGTTCTCTATTTATAACCTAAGGTCGAATGCGAGGTAATGAGCAGATTTACAAAATTTCGGATAATCCTATATCTTAAGATTGCCTGCTCTATAATAAAGATTACTTTACACCCCTAAGCAGAGATATATCGACAATATATAAGCGAAAAATACATTTACATACCGATAAATTTTTGCGTATAGATACCAATATATACATGTCTTATCTTTTGGAGCAAGAATTGCCCTTTCACACAACCATTTATGTGAATTATAATTATTATTTAAGTCTGGAAATACCCTGTTCTTCAATTCAGGTGGGGAATTCACCATAATAGCAATATAAGCCAAATTGATATCACCATTCCCATCAAATGGTACTTTTCCATTTCCTAATTGGAGAAGCCAGGTTGAAAACTGTTCTGCACATTTGTCCCCATTGAAGGGGAATTTCTGTATTTTATTCCACGGGTGTGAAAACTTAATGCATGCTTTTATTTCATCAAATCTTGTTCGTCTCGGAATGATCGGTAATGCATGTCTGAAGTCTCCTGATAAAACTAATGTAACTCCACCCATAGATTTATTGTTGCCTCTTATGTCTTGTAAGGTCTTATCAACAGCTTCTATTGTACCTCTATGTGACATGGTGCATTCACCCCAAATGATCAAGTGGCATTGGCACAGCACTTCTGCTGAACCTGAAACTTTGCTCATTGGACTGTCATTTGTGACCAGGTTTAGCGGTAATTTAGAAGCAGAATGAGCTGTTCGTTCTCCTGGGAGAATGGTGGCAGCAAAATCGGACAATACTACAGCAACCGGAGAGAAACAATGTTATTACAAATGTTTTACCTGTACCACCAGGAGCATCAAGAAAGAAAATCCCTTCGCTATTTTCTCTGACGAAGTAATTTTATCATATGCACAGCGTTTTTCTGAAAGAATTTTTGGTTCATGTTCATTCACAAATGCAGCCAAATCTGTGATGTCATAATATGTCTCTCTTACTATCTCTCTTGAAGTTAAATCACTAATTTGACGGTTTGTTCTTGGCAGTCCAGAGCTATACTCTTGCAAATTTTTGCCTCCCATGGCCAAAAACTTGATCTTCAATTTCAATCAGTGGTTGATTAAAATTTGTTTCAGAGAACTAAATATTGATATCGGCGTTTGCCTGTTGAACTGCATACTTCAAGTCCTCAGCCATGTCCTCCCGGTGTTTCATCCAAAGCTGTAGGGGACTGCCAAGTTGACACATGTTCAGTATAATTGCAAAAAGGTTAGAGTTTCCTTGAAGAATCTGATACTGATGCTTCAGTCAATGCAACGTCCCAATGCTCATCATTTTCTAAATGGCCACCCTCTAGATGGACACTCAGATGAATGATGGCTCTTATGAATGGGAAAATTGAATATGCACCAAAAAGCCTCATTGGTACTGATGTATCTTCCTCTGTCATGCTGTGCAACTTCATCATTCTTATTCATCTGCTGACTGCCATTGTGCATAAGAGTGTCTGTTGCAGCATCTAAACTTTTGTTTATATATTTGCAAACGTACTTAAGAGTTAACAGAGTTGCAGAATTCAACATTGACTCTGGTTACCTGTACTCATCTTTGCTTCACTGTAGAATACTGATCATCTACATCTACCCCACCTCCTCTTGTAGAGAGAAAGAACATTGTTTTAAGAAACCTTTCTGAAAATTAAAATGGGGATTAAATGAAAAAATGGGTTACGTGAATATCTTCGCAAAAGTGATTGAAATAAATGACGATTGTGGAACGCTGCACGCACGCACGCACGCACGCACTCACACACACACACACACATACACAAACATACAGTATCAAAAATCAGATGAAATGGACGTGTGTGAGAGAGGAGAGCGACAGAGAGCGAGTAAAGGGGCGTGTTGTCATATATACGTACATGCATAATTAAATAAGCATACATCGTTTTTGTATGTATGTGCGTGTGTGTGTGCGTGAGAGAGAGAAAGAGAAAGTGAATACCACTTAGACATTACTGTTTTGCTCCCTCTCTGTCTCTATCTCTCACACACACACGCACACATACACACAAAAAAGATGCATGCTTATGTACTTATGTATGTACGTATACATGACAACACACCCCTTCACTCACTCTCTCTCACTCTCTCACACACACACATATATAGATATATACAAACGTACATACAAAAACACACGTGTGCATATGTGACTGACTGCAAATACATAGAGCTGAACACGGCGCGCAAAAGGTAAATAAATAAATTTTACGGAAATTAACGAAGTGTGCATGTTCAAGCGAAAGAACGCCCATATTTTTGGAGATGCCCCATGTTGAATTATACCGGGAGTTGACTTAGAGAAACGTTTTTAAAGAAGTGAATCATATATATAAAGCAATATTCGCCGTTCATGGCGAAAAAATTTCACAATTTTTTCGCCATGAACGGTTTGTATTTTTAAACCGAATGTAGTTTTCTGGTGTTATATTTATTTTTCCTGAAGATGTGTAAAAGAATTTTGATTTATTAAGTATCTTAATGAATTCTTTATACTGAAATATAAATTGAAGAAGATAAATATGTTCATTTAAATATATACGTTTTTCGTCGTAACTCCTTTAT
>NC_068981.1:97314472-97317193 GCF_001194135.2 Octopus bimaculoides | reverse complement strand
ATGCGGTTAGACGATCTAAAGTCTATTTTTCAGCATATTGCATAGAAATTTTGTTTCTTTTGCCCTTATTTATAATAGTTTATAATTTTCACCCTAAAAGGTATTTTAATATACTGGCCTCTGATAAAATTTGCTTTTGAAAAAATGTTATCCTTATATTAGAAGTGTATATATATATCTACTAAATATGTGGAAAATCAGTGTGTGTTTGTTTGTGGCGTTGTCAGCTAACTCCTACATCGTTTCATTGATTTTGTTGAAACTTCACACGTGAGTGGAATTCATGTCTGGAAACCTCGTGACATACTTAGATTGTTGAAAAATTCGATAATACTACCCCTGGAAGTATTATCTTTATATCTATCTCATATAACTAATTTTTTAAACACCCAAGGGGAATAACCCATAGCACCTGCACTTACAGTTGTTAGTTTTTAGCGAAGCGATCAATATTTGATTCTCACGATCAGCGGACCTAATTCTGCATTTCACTAATCACAGTTTTCAAATGCTAAACCTTATTATTGAATTTTGTTGATGCATGTACACTTTCAATGCCCATAACTCCGATAATTCTGCATTTTTCCAGTTAAAAGTTTCCAATGACAGTACATAAATTTTTGACTCCAGATTCAGCGGACCTAATTCTGCATTTCACTAATCACAATTTTCAA
The DNA here is from genome assembly GCF_001194135.2 of Octopus bimaculoides. Lineage (NCBI taxonomy): Eukaryota > Metazoa > Mollusca > Cephalopoda > Octopoda > Octopodidae > Octopus > Octopus bimaculoides. The sequence continues at coordinate 97,316,519 of NC_068981.1, read as the reverse complement.
CTGCTAAATCTTATTATTGCATTTTCTTGATGCATGTACACTTTCAATGCCCATAACTCCGATAATTCTGTATTTTTCCAGTTAAAATTTTTCGATGACAGTACATAACTACCAACTCGGGTGAATTTGCAGAATCCTTTTTTCTACATTATTTAGTCACTCAATAACAGTGGTAGTGCAGTTTTATTGTGCTGACTATAGTCTTGCTAATTAAACCCAGCTCATTCTAGTAAGGTTTATTGATTTGCACCTATTGTTTAGGGGAAATTGAATTTAGGATCTTGGCCTTTTCTTCTTTTAGATTTGGCTGCTATTTCCACTAGTAGGGGGTTAACATAGAAGCTCCCTTGTTGACTCATATTGCTGTTGTTCTTGATGCAGTTTTCATTCCCTTGTGTTTAATGATATTCTTGATATTGTTTTAATGGTTTAATTAGAAGACGAAAACAGCGCTCATGGTAATTTCTAGGACTTCCCCAAATCGTGAGAGGAAGCAAGGAAATTATATTCATTCGAGATCTATGCCGAATGTTTGTTACAGTGTGAACTCCATTAAATACAGATGATGATGTTGAACTGGACGTTAAATTAAGTACCCAAGATAAACCATAGTGAAGCTAACTCGTGACAAATATATTGTAGCTGCAACGATACCGTCTTTTATTAAAGATGTAGTGTGTCTAATGTATTCTTCCTTTAATTTGAAGTAGTAGATTGTTATTTGGTTGCTATTTTACCAAATATGTGCTTCTTTGTAGATTTGTAGGGACAATAGTTGTCGTTTTCTAATAACACCGCTGCCTTTATCATATCATATATACGAGATGGTGCTGAAAAATTCCTGGCTTTGGGTAAAAGAAATTAAAGACGGGTCAATTATGATTTTATTCGACATATTTCCTCTCAGATTCACACACTTACTGCAGTGGTCCTTCAGTTTTTCTAAATCCTTACAAAGAATTTGGAAGGTTTGGCCTACAGTCAGGCCTTAGGCGATATCCTTAAAGCCAGGAATTTTTCAACACCCACCACCCACACGTATGCGTGTATACACGTGTGTATACATGTATATATATATATATATGTGTGTGTGTGTGTGTGTGTGTGTGTGTGTGTGTGTTTGTATACACAATCACATACATATGTATGAATATAGATACATACATACATACAAATTCGTGTGTGTATGCACGTGCAGTGATACGTGTGTGCGTACATGATTGTAAGCGTGCATGTGTGTGCAGTGTATTTTCATTTGTACGCATGTGAGCTGCGCACTACTATTTCAAGAATCGCATGCGAATTGAACGTGCGAGTGCATGTGTGTATGAGGGTGTGTAGGTGTACTTTTTTGAATTTCATTAATGATATTAAATTATAATTAGAAAAATGTCAATTAAGCTCCTTGACAAACATGAACCCCAGCCTGATGCGAACACCTGAAATAATCCTTCATAATTCCAGTTTTAGAAATATCACACCAATATTTGGGGTGTCAAAGAATAAATGAGAAATACTAAATCCGCCAACTCACCCCTAACACCCCTAACACACACATAGACACACACATACACACACACACACACATGTATATATATATATATATCCATACATTTATATGGGGTGGGGTGATTTGCATTGTCGTGCGAGTGCTTAATTCTCTGTACACACGTGTCTTCATTGCTTTACGTAGAGCGGAAACATACCTGGAAATATACTGGTAGACTGATTATACGCATGTATACACGCACGCACACACACACACACGCACATACACACACACGCACGCGCGCGAGCACATACATACATATATACGTACAGATGTATATATATCTACATGCATATATACATATATTTATATACTGTATGTGTATACACACACACACACACACACACACACACACATATATATATATATATATATATATATATATATATATATATAAACATATATATGCATGTTTGTATATATAGACGTACAAAAACGTAAACATGTATATACACACCTGGTTAGATAGATAGATAGATAGATAGATAAAATAATAAG
>NC_068981.1:97313510-97314242 GCF_001194135.2 Octopus bimaculoides | reverse complement strand
CAGTACCACTGCGTGGCATCTTGGGCAAGTGTTTTGTACTATCGCCTCGGGCCTACCAAATCCTTGTGAGTGAATTTGGTAGACGGAAACGGAAAGAAGCCCGTCGTATATATATATATATATATATATATATATATATATATATTTGTCTCTTTGTGTCTGTGTTTGTTCCCATCACCGTCGTTTGACAACCGATGTTTGTGTGTTTATGTCCCCGTAACTTGCAGTTCTGCAAAAGATACCGATAGAATAAGTACCAAGTTTACAAAGATTAAGTCCTGGGCTCTATTTGTTCGACTAAAAGGCAGTGCTCCATCATGGCCGCAGTCAAATGACTAAAACAAGTAAAAGAATAAAAGAATATATATATATATATATGTATGTATATATATATATGTTTGTATACATACATACATATATAACTATGTGTGTGTGTGAGAGAGAGAAAGAGAGAGAGAGAGAGAGAGTGTGTGTGTGTGTGTGTGTGTGCATATTTATGTGCCTGAGGCTGCGTGTAGTGTCAAAATCACGGTTGTTACACATTTTAAAAATATTCCAAATAGTTTTAATTGTACCATTATATTGCAAAAATGCATAACAAAATTTCAGATATTGCTTATATGTATGCATGTGCGCGTGCACATGTGTGCATATTACACAAACACACACACACACACACATACACATATATATATATATATATATATATATATATATATATATATATATATA
>NC_068981.1:97309982-97313007 GCF_001194135.2 Octopus bimaculoides | reverse complement strand
GAGGGAGGGAGGGAGAGAGCGACACATACACAGAGAGAAAGACAGAGAGAGAGATGAGAGAGCTGTTGCACTTTGTCGTTACCCTGAGTTTTGTCGAAGTAACGTGATACTTGAACGAACGTACAAATGTGACAAACAGAAACAGCATCGTTGAAGAAATAAATGAACTCTTGTATGTATTTTATCCTCTTCCTCTCGTTCGTACATCGAAACGTATATGTAAATATGTATGAGTGTGTAATGTACGTATGTATGCGGTACACTTATCGGTTTTTCTTCCTTCTCCGGCACTGTTCGTACTTCCGTTGAAGCGTTCGCCCTCATGGCAGGTTTATGCCAGCATATGTCCTCACATACATTGTCTTTGAGTGACACAGATACACCAGACAATGTTGACCTTTTTCTCATTCTCTGTTCCTTCATCTTTATCCTCTCAATCATGATACCTTCTGTTTCTTGACCAGCTAAACCCACATCACACTACTGCACCAACTACTTACCTATGCCCTTCGCTCGTGGAGAAGAATTTCTTATTTACGGTAAAATTCTGTTCACTGGTGCCCTTTCTCGAACTCCAAGATGCATTTCTGACTCTTTAGTCTTCCTCAGTGGGAGATACCGAAGAATGATAACCCTGAACCGTTTAGAAAGCCGTAGGTTTATAATATAACATTCAATACTATTGACTGACGCACATTGGCAGACCGCTCAGTCAGAACGAATATATTTGTAGTAGCGCTAAGCAGTGATGAGAAATAAACAAACTTTAGGTCAGTGCGTGTGTGTGTGTGTATGTGAGTATTGCTTTGTTTATCTATTCTTATATATACTCATGTGTGTGTATAGATATATGTGTGTGTGTGTGTGTGTGTTTGTGTGTACTTATATACTTGTATCCTTTATTCAAACGTAAACATTAGTTCGTGGCTTACATTACTTGATGAACTTCACTTTGTTATCAGTGCTGTCCTGATAATTCATCATAGATATCTAGAACCTCACGCTATCAGCTCGCTCTCTCCCGCTATTCCTTTGACATTCTTGAGTAGAGGATTTTTAAAGCTAGTCCTACCCACTTCACTTTCTTCCCCCTATCTAGCATTCTTTTTCCTTCTCTTTAATGACTACTTCACTTCATTCAAGTTATTTGACCTTCCCACAAACTAATGCTTTCATTGGTAATTTGGTTTTGATTTTAATCTGATTTCTTCTTTTATCTCGAATGGTCATTCCTGTAGTGGACAGTTTGAGAACTCATTTCTTCATTTCCGTGCCCAATGTAAACAACGTTGAGGTAACAAAGACCTGAAGATTAGCTAAGCTGGTTTGCGCTTGTTACAACATATATAACAAACTTTAGTTTGCTATGAAACAATTATAGTCCGTGCCTTACATGTTCCAGTCCTTACCTTATAATTACCTTATATATATTTATATATATATGTGTGTGTGTGTGTGTGTGTGTGTGTGTGTGTGTGTGTGTGTGTGTGTACATATATAAAATTATCACCAGACAATGATTAATATTTCGAACGCAATTAATACATATGTTTCATGTGGTTGCATAAGAATTTGTTACGTAAGTACTACCTCATCAGTCGAATACAAACGAATTAGAAATAAATTGAACGCATCCAGTTTGCCTCTCTATATATCATAGTAGTAGACAGGAAAAAAAATCACTTGAACAATAGGAAGAATTATAGAGCAGAAATCGTGAATGATAAAAAAGAGAAAAAGGGAAGAGGATAAGAGAGACAACAGTTGAAAAATGCTTTCCTTTCACTTTTAATTTTACGAAATATTAACATAGAAAGTATCACAGCTGATTCTGTAGTATATCTAAATGGAGAAAATTTTTATGATTGCTTCAAAGTTATGACTTGACAATTAATACTAGTAGATACGCTAATAGACGTTTTCTTTGATGTATTGGTCTAGTGAGAAAGGAAGCACTTCCTTAATTCTTTATGATCTTATCAGCATGATTATCATAGTTCTCAACTTGTTTTCGTCCTTGCCAGGTTAATGCGATCTTTGTTCTCTTTACCTTTTCTTTATTTCCTCCTTTTTCCTTCATTTTTCCTTTTTGTATTTCTTATGCTAAAGTTGATTGACTCCCTATCTACATATTCATTCATTTACTTATTCATTTATCCACACACACACACACACACACACACACATATATACATACATACATACAGGCATATATATATATATATTTATATATGTATGTGTATATATATATATATATATATATATATATACACACGCATACATAAATATATTTATATATTTATATGTATATTTATATATGTATGTATATGTATATATGTATATATATATATATGTATATATATATATATATATATATATATATTTATACAATACATATATACACATATGTATATATACATATATATATATATACATATATGTATATGTATGTGGATATTATATAAACGTGTATGTATGTATATGCATATGCATGTATATATTTATATATTGTATGTGTGTGTCAGTACGTGTAGTGCGTGTGTGTGTGAGAATGTGTGTGAATGTCTGCATGCTTGAATATATAATTATGTAAAAATGCGTACCCACATACAAAGACACGCATAAACATACATTGGTTCATTTCCTCACTATTTCACACGGTCAAGAACTCACAAACATGCACAAATAATTAAAAAGATGCTACACAGAAATTACTTATATCTTACATGAAAGCAAAATTCTTGTTTGCAGCTATGAAATCTTAGTCTTCTTGTTTTCGTTTTCGTTTCTTTTTTTCCCCCATACTTATTTCTTTTCCGTATTATTGTTCATATAATATATATTTTTCTTCTTTTTCTTTATTTGTTTGTTTATGTGTATATGTGTGTATGTGTGTATGTGTGTGTGTGTATGTGTGTACAAAAAAGACTGCACTGCTCAGCATTCAGATATTTTAAGTAAGCAACATTACATACATACGTACGTACATACACACACACACACACACATATATATATATATATAT
>NC_068981.1:97306419-97309279 GCF_001194135.2 Octopus bimaculoides | reverse complement strand
CATACATGCATACATATACCTATTTATATATACACATACATGTATACATTCATTCATCCATATCTACAGTCACACAACGATGTGCACATACACCTTCATATGCATATATAAACAAATTCATACATATGCATACCCATATACATGCATAGATATATGTGCGTACGTACATACATATTTACATACTTACATACATAAATACAGACATACATACATACCCATACATATAAACGTTCATAAATATATACATAAATAAAATGCAGGCTTGCACACCTTGATACATACATATTTAGATATACACATACATACACACGTGCATACATAGGCACATGCATACAAACATACGTGCATACATGCATACATACATACAAACATACATACACACATACAAACATATATGCATACAGGCACACATACATACATAAACGTGTGCATACATTAATATTTTTTCTCATTTTCTTTTCGTTTTTTTTTTCTTCCTTACTGCCTTTCATTATGTTGTATTTTTAAAACAACCTGAAACACTTTCAAGGTGAGATGATAAAGAACGAAGAACTGATGACGGAATGAGTAGATGGTGAATAATGATGATAGTGGAGTGACGTCCGGGTGAGGTGCAAGTTGGTGACAATGTTACTCTCTGACAACTGGTATATCAAAAGATAAGACAACGTTCAAAAAAAGGCAAAAGAAAAACAAACAAAAAACAGTTTTTTGTTACTATATCATCATGGCGGTGGTGAATGTATCTGCTACTGTTTTTCTTGCTATTGTTGTTGTTGTTGTTGTTGTTGTTGTTGTTGTTGTTGTTGTTGTTGTTGTTTTTGTTGTTGTTGTTGTTGTTGTTGTTGTTGCTACTGCTGCTATTAGTTGCAATACTCTAATCTTCTAAACATAATGTTATATGTCTGTGTGTCTACGTAATATTATAACCATATATAGTAGATACTTACAGACTGAAATGCGAACGTGTGTGCATGGGTGAAAACATAGATAAATACAGACATATATACATACATACATACATACATACATACATACATACATACATATATATAAAAGTCAAGAACCAAATTATAATTGACATTTATCATAAACCATCGGGCTAGAAGCAATATCTCCTGTTTAGCTCATGCCACCCAAAACACATCAAAAGAAATATCCCCTTTAATTTAGCAAAAAGGATTTTCACATAAAAATACTCGGGACCTTCGTCTTCAAGGCCTCAGAACACTAACTGAAAGACAATAGCTACTCTCACTTATAGACGATAGAATTAAGCGTGCTGAGAAATTAGACATTAAAACACTAAAGGCAACAAAATGTAACACCACACCTCATCTCAAAACACTGCTGTATATATCAACTCACAACCCTAGAAACAACACTATTGTACAAAATCTCACAATGCTCACTAGAGATCCAAAAATGAACAACATTCTGAAAACACGTAAATTCATCAAATGCAAAATGCAACACAAATAACTAAAAAGACTTCTAATAAATTCGAAGATTTACACAACAACCACGAAACCAACGGTTGAAAACTGTGGACTCCCAAACAGTGGAACATGCTCAACTTACTGGAAGAGGTTTACAATTAAAACCAACTTCATTTGTGCTTCCGAGAATCTAATTTCTGTTATTACTTGCTCAGGTTGTGGACATAACTATATAGGACAGACAAGTATGATACTGAGACAGAGAATCACACTTCATAAGGAACAGATCTGGTTCCCGCAATACACACAGATTCATTTGAGTGAACACATAGAGAGATGTGCAGGAAATATCCAACCAAACTTCACAGTTTTTCCCATCTACCAGCGCAAAGAAACAATTTCAAAAACGTTTAAGTAAAGAAAATTTGTTCAACCAAAAATACAGAACACGTCTAAATATGAACGCATAACCAACTTTGATCTCAATATATATTTTAACTCATGATCACTTACCCATTTCTGTACATATTTCATCTCACCACTTTAGCTTTTGAGTGTTTGTGTATATTTATCCGCACCCTGAATGATGAACAATTACCTCTCCTATCCCCAATAGTAACGATCACCAATTACCTCTCCTTTGATTTTTCTTCTTGTTGAATCATTCATTTATAAACTTCTCCACACATAGCTGGGACTAAAATCTTCTTAAGAAAATACGAAATTACAATAATTTCAATGTCACCATCAGCGAAAGCGAAACCGGTCGACAAACGCAATATAAAATATATTTTAAAATATATTAAAACTATGCAAAGTGTGCAATTTCCTTCTTTTACTTCATATATAGGCGCAGGAGTGGCTGTGTGGTAAGTAGCTTGCTTACAAACCACATGGTTCCGGGTTCAGTCCCACTGCGTGGCACCTTGGGCAAGTGTCTTCTACTATAGCCTCGAGCCGACCAAAGCCTTATGAGTGGATTTGGTAGACGGAAATTGAAAGAAGCCCGTCGTATATATGCATATATATATATATATATATATATGTAAGTGTGTGTATATATATACACACATAGGAAATTATTAGATTTAGAAGCCCTAAACCTCACTCCATAATTGCCCACGGGCATATGGCGTAGTGGTTAAGAGCGTGGGCTCCTAACCCCAAGATTTCGAGTTCGATTCCAGGCAGTGATAATAACATCGAAAAATACCTTAGGAATGAGGACCCAGGTTCGAAATTTCCTCAAGCCACCTGATCAAACGTTGTGTTAACAACATACAAGATGAGGACAAATATCCGTCAAATGTAAATAATGTACATAATTACTCTTCTCTTAAATATAGTATCTATAGAATTTTGATTTACTGTCGGGTGACTTCTTGCCAACCCTGTATATATATATATATATATATATATAT
>NC_068981.1:97303809-97304448 GCF_001194135.2 Octopus bimaculoides | reverse complement strand
ATATATATATGCATGCATATATATGTCTATATACTTATATATAATATATTATGTGGGAATGTGTACATGTATGAATGTTTGCCATTTGAGTTTGTGCAGAGAGAATATTTGTGATACAAATCAACCTGTCTTATGATGACACTGAAACGCTGTGACGATGTGACGACGTGACGACGTGACAACCTGACGATGTGATAGCGTCTTGTTGATATACATTCTGATATAGTGCAAAGCTATAACTTTAGTATAATGTGTCAGGAAATGTTAAAAAATTTTTTTTTGAAGCATTGGAAACACCGTTATCTAGTCATTTTTTATAAGGGATTTCGGCGTCGGAAATTTCAATCATTCGACGTCTTAACAGCACGTTAATTAAATGTTTCTTCAACTATATTGCAAGACATAAAGACATATATACATGTGTTTGTGAGTATGTGTTCCAGTATGCGTGTGTGTGCGTGTGTGTGTATGTGTTTGCGTGTGTGTGCGTGTGTGTGTATGTGTTTGCGTGTGTGTGTGTAACACTGTGACTTATCAACAAATGGGAACTTCTTTAACTACTCAGTGAGATACAGGACGTGCTTCAAAATCATCTTCTCCCTCTCTCTCTCTCTCTCTCTCTCTCTCTCTCTCTCTCTC
>NC_068981.1:97301956-97303013 GCF_001194135.2 Octopus bimaculoides | reverse complement strand
TGCAGATTAAAATGATAATATCTGTTTTTTTTCTATTGACATGTATGTGTTCCTTTATGAGCGAGTGAATATCGGTGTAAGTCTCCGGTTCATGAATGGCGGAAAATAACCTTCCTCTGTTGGTATTTTTTTTTTTAAGGAACAAATTAAGAACAAAAATCTATCTATTTTTCGTCTTTCTTCTAAATCTGTCTCTATATCAATGTATCTATCATGAAAAATGGAAGAATAATATTTACACTTATCAAAATACATATGCTACTGGTTTCAATTGTTTAAGGCGATTTAGTCGCGCTATAAGAAAAATGTTAAATAAATTGAATTAGAATATTTTTTATGTCTACAGTTTGAACGTTCATATGTTTTTCTTGCAAAATTCACTATGGTAGTGGTTGTTGGTCTCCCTCTGATAGCTACTGGATTATGATAGTAGTAGTAACGGTACCAGTAGCAGTGGTCTGTGGTTTCTTCTTGTAGCACGAATGGTAGTTCCTTACTGGCAATATTAATGTCAAAGAACGGTTATTAGTGGTATGAGAAATATCATGGTGGTGGTAGTCACAGCAGCAATGGTAATATATTTCAGATAAACATATATATTTCATTCTTTTTTTTAATGATAAACTTCTCAAAGTATTCTTTTCTGCTTTTAATACAAATTTACCTTAAAGGCGACGAGCTGACAGAAACGTTAGGACGCTGAAGGCAGCGAGCTGGCAGAAACGTTAGCACGCCGGGCGAAATGCTTAGCGGTATTTCGTCTGACTTTACGTTCTGAGTTCTGTGTGTAGCCACTTGTGGGCAGTAAAGAAATAAGAAACGTTAGGACGCCGGGCAAAATGCTTAGCGGTATTTCGTCTACCACTATGTTCTGAGTTCAAATTCCACCGAAGACGACTTTGCCTTTCATCCTTTCGGCGTCGATAAATTAAGTACCATGTGCGTACTGGAGTTGATCTAATCGACTGCCCCACCCCCAAAAAAAGAAATTTCGGGGATTGTACCTAGAGTAGGAAAGAATATAAATTTACTCGAGTAACATTTTTTCTCGTTGTTT
>NC_068981.1:97298389-97301660 GCF_001194135.2 Octopus bimaculoides | reverse complement strand
ATATATATATATATATATATATACTATATTATTTACATTTGATGGATATTTGTCCTCATCTTGTTTGTTGTTAACACAACGTTTCGGCTGATATACCCTCCAGCCTTTATCAGGTGTCTTGGGGAAATTTCGAACCTGAGTTCTCATTCCTAAGGTATTTTCGATGTTGTTGTTGTTGTTGCTGTTGTTGTTATTATTATTATTATTATTATTATTATTATTATTATTATTATTATTATTATTATTGTTATTATTATTATTATTATTATTATTATTATTATTATTATTATTATTATTATTATTACTCTTTTGCGAAGTGTTGTATTACTCTTGAATACTGTCATGATGTCATACGGGCCGCATATCTTTTGTATATTTTCGGAGATGCCTTTCACATAGGGTAGATAGACTGTAAACTAGAACAAATACAAACATAAAGACACACATATAATGAATCTCTTTCAGTTTTTGCCTACAAATCCACTCACATAGGATTTGATCGGTCGGGGGCTATAGGAGAAAACATTTCCCCAAGGTGCCATAGAGTGGGACTGAACCTGAAACCATTTGATTGGGAAGGCAGCTTCTTACCACACAGGCATACCTGGTATAATCAAGTTCGCAATAGATATACACTCTGTCCCTTCTCAAACACACATAGATATACACTCTGGCCCTTCTCAAACACACATACACGCACACGCACACACACACATACACACACACGTAAATCGTATTTCTTTGCAATAATTTTAATCTAATTTCCAGACGAAACGCTATTGGAATTAGTGTTTTATATATAAATATTTTATATATGCACCCTAAATATTTATGAAACCATAGACACAACTAAACACACAAGCGCGTCGTCTCTCTCTCTCTCTCTCACACATATTCACACACATACATATATAGTCACATATAGACAGATATGTGTGTGTGCGTGTGTTTGTGTGTGTATGTGTGTGTGCATGTGATTCTATGTGTGTGGATATGTGTGTGTATATGTATATGCGTAAATATACAAGAATGTACATGAATGTACGTATATATATATGTATATATATATATACACACAAGCATACATTCATACATATATACATACATACATACATACATACATATATATATGTATATATGTATATATGTATATATATATATATATATATATATGTGTGTGTGTGTGTGTGTATGCATATCCATATAAATGTGTACAAATACATATATACATCCCACAAATATACATAAATGCACGCATATTTGCAACACACACCTATACACCCGTATACAACCATATGTGTGTGTGTCTACACACACATGGGCAATCTCGCTTACATGTGTATGTATATATGCGTGTTTGCTTGTATGTATGAATACGTGAATGTATTTATGTATGTATGTATGTATGAATGTATACATGTATGTATGTATGTATGTATGTATGTATGTATGTATGTATACATGTATGTATGTATGTATGTATGTATGTATATATGTAAGTGAGTGCTTGTATGCAACTATACTCTAGTGGATACGCTAGTCTAATGGCGATCCATTATAGGAAAAATAATAAAGAGAGTAAATATAAAATAAAAAGAAGTTTCGAAAAGACACACTTATATAATAAAAATATAAGATCACCATGAATAAAATGTTCCAATTAAAAGGAAATTGAGAAAAAATCCGTTAATGTAGTGAATTATTAGGAGGTGATCAAATTTAGAGCGATCTAGTACCACCTATTATCGATTGAAGCTACATCAGAAGTAATATTACTTTCCAAATCTGTTCCTATTAACCATTTATGTTACTAATGTAATAAAGAGTTTTATTAGTGAGGACTTTCGTCGATTATCTCCCTTACTAACAAGATTGTGACCTTTAATAGCATCGTATTTCGACTATATCCATCCTTAGTGTATCTTCTCACGGTTATCGACATTTTAGTGCCATTTCTTTTTATGTTTGTACTACCGGCTCAGCTCTCATCTTCCACATTAGTAAAAATACTGATTTCGGTTCTTGTTAGTGTATTATATAGGCTCTTTATTCTTTTACTAGTTCCTGCCTTTAAGTTATAACCATACTGAGGAATTACCATTACAATTGAACGATTATCTACCTTACTGTATTTTCCGACTTACAAGTCGACATAGTATATAATGTAAACCTTCAAACATCTTCACCATCTTCCCAGACTGTATGTACCAAGAAAAAGAGGGGGGAAGAGGACTTATTGGATGCGAACACAGCATTAGAGCAGAATAAAACAACATAGCATGGTATGTAAAAAATGCCACAGAACCGCTATTATTAGAAGTAAGAAGGTCAGGCTTGTGTAGGATGAAAGATTGCAAAGATAAAGCACTGTACAAGCAATTGAAAACTAATGAATCTAAAAATAGGTGAGTAAAGAAAAGAATGCATGGACAATTTCATAGGGATGTTGAAGATATGACAGACAAAGAAAAAAGATGGCTGCGGATGACTAAAAGTGATTTAAAACCGGAAATGGAGGGCTCTAATATGTGCTGCCCAAGAGCAAGCACTAAGAACAAACTACATAAAATACAGAATAGATAACACATCAGAAAGTGATAAGTGCAGAATTTGTGGACAAAATAGTGAAACCGTATGGCATATTACCAGCCAATGTACGCCACTAGCCCAAAAGGAATATAAGAGACGCCACGACAATATAGCCAGGCTTGTCCATTGGACACTTTGCAACAAGTATGGACTTGACAGAGAAAAAAGTTGATAGGCATCATCGAAAATGATAATGCAAAGATCCTATGGGATTCTATGATTCAGTGCGACCATGAGATAGAAAATAGGAAGCTAGACATAGTGTTAATTGAGAAAGAAAGCGAACTATGCTGGGTCATAGATATAGCATGCCTAGCTGACAACAATGTATGCGATAAGGAAGAAAGAAAATTCGATAGATCTGACTCGATAGCTTGGGAAGTTAAGCACTTGTAGTCGATGAAAAAGGTAGCAGTAGTACCAATAATTGTCGGAGACCTGGGAACAGTGAGTAAAAATCTTGAGAAGTGCATGGAACAAATAGGGACTGCAATAAGGCTGGAGCATTTGCAGAAAACAGCACTGCTTGGAACCGCTCGAATACTCCGGAAGGTGCTCGAAAAATAAGAGGTGTTACCCTAGGTCTCTAATAGTGAACAGCTGACACCGTAGTACATTTCCAGCGTTAGAAGCTGTGCAAAGGCAATAATAATAATAATAATAATAATAATAATAATAATAA
>NC_068981.1:97291048-97296997 GCF_001194135.2 Octopus bimaculoides | reverse complement strand
GAAGAAGAAGAAGAAGAAGAAGAAGAAGAAGAAGAAGAAGAAGAAGAAGAAGAAGAAGAAGAAGAAGAAGAAGAAGAAGAAGAAGAAGAAGAAGAAGAAGAAGAAGAATCCTTTCTGCTTAAAGCACAAGGCCTGAAATTTGTGGGGAGGGAAGTAGTCGATTACATCTTCCCCAGTGTTTCACTGGTATTTAATTTATCCACCCCGAAAGGATAAAAGGCAAAGTCGATCTCGGCGGAATAATAATAATAATAATAATAATAATAATAATAATAATAATACTAATAATTGTACTTGTCCCTTCCCTGTTAAAACAACATAAATAGAATGCAAATGTCCTATGATTGGGATAATTTTTATGTTTCTAACAACAATCCTGCTTTTGTTTCTACCGGGTTTTTTTTTAATATATAGTCTTGAGAAAATCTTGCCTTTTGTTCCCCGCTTGAAAAGTTATTCTTCTCATAAATTATGCTTGATTTATCCATAATTATCTTTGATAATTACTATTTATGAAGAGATGTAAAGGTAGAACAGCCAAAGGCATGATGGGAGTGTGGCCAACTTCACAACGAGATTATCTATAGATTTTACTGAACGCTAACAATTTTAGGAGTTGAAATTTCACTATAGGTGTGCCGTAAATTGCAATTTCTCCTGATCCTGGCAATGATTCGATTGATCTACTATCTGATATGTCCCTAGTTTTCGATAGATTTCAAGGCCAGATAATAATTGGCACTTCGGGTGTTCCAATTCATTATTGTCTGCCAAATTAAGTAGAGTAGACAACGACGTTTTCTCGTGTATTCTTTTCTTAATGTTTTCCTTGATTTTATTATTATTGCTTTCGTTTTCGTTTTATTTTATTTGTCTATTGTTGGTCTCAGACGTTCCTGAGACTTATTCTCTGCAATGAATTCCTCTAAATACTGTTACTTAATAAATATATATATACATATACATATAAATATATATCATGTGTGTGTGTGTGTGTGTGTGTGTGTGTGTGTGTGTGTGTGTGTGTGTGTGTGTACAGGGTACGTAAGATATTTGAGGACAGATTTATGTTTATAAAAACAAACAGATATATAATAACAGATAATAACTTTATTTATCAAAAAATGCTATGAGGATAAAAATAAATCACCTTTTCTATAATGTTATTCAATAAACCCATCTTCAGCTTCAACAACTGCTTCTATACGAGATTTAAATCATCTACATGCTCAAATCAAGTGGTCCTGGTTCATTTTGGACATAACTCTGGCTATGGCAAGAATCTTTGGTGTTATGGGCGTGTTCACTGACCTCTCTCTCAACAACGCTCCACATGTAATAGTTCAATGGTTTGAGATCTGGAGAATTAGGAGGCCAAATGTTAGGATTTATGTGATCATGAAAATTTTCAGCCATCCATTCCTGTGCTACTAGAGCCATGTGACAGTGCAGAATCTTACTGAAACACATACACTGTCTATCCAAGGCTTATCTCAGGACCTCAATGTAGGCGGAAAAATTCATTCCAAGGCCTTGTGGAAAGAAGTAAGTAGGCATCACATGTCCTTTATTCCTGACAACCCCTAAAACCATGACAGTTGTAGGAAATTTTGTATGCATAACACTTGGAACCTCAGAAGGGTCTGCACATAACCATCTGTCATTTCTTCTTTTAACTTTTTGATCTTGATCTGATGTAGTGATTTTCTTTTGCTTTTCCTGACTAATTGACCTTTCTTCATCATATAAGACTTATATCTGATGTCTTCGAAGACAACATTTGTGACTGTTCCTTCTGACACATGGAGATCTTTTGTAATTGATCTCATGGACTTTCTGGGATTGTAATAGATGGTTTGTTGAACTTGCTGGATGAATTCAGCTGTTCTGATGATTTCAGAGCGTTTAGAATGCTTTTTATGCTATGATACTGCCGATACGTTACCATCTTCAGTCTTTAGCTCCTTACAAACTTTGTAGACGAAAGATCTGGCAACTTATAAAATTCGAGATATTTCTAAATCGGTATGCTCAGCCTTTATAACCACAATAACAGCAAACCTCTTTATTTCTTAAGTAAGTTGAGGATCTGCCATTATTATTTTCTGAAACAAAGGTTATACAGAGTTAGCAAAAAATGCAGCAATGACCCAGAAAAGGTAGATAGATAGATAGATAGATAGATAGATAGATAGATAGATAGATAGATAGATGCACACACACTGCCACACATATTTTTGTATTGTTTGTATACACCACCACATATACATTTTAAACATGTATACTCCCCCACGATAAATATGTATGTATGTATATATGTATGTAAAAGATTTTTCCTTTTTACCCATTTCCTGAGTAAACACTGTAATTTTACCTCGTCTTCGTGTCTTATTTTTTTTGCACCATACACACACTCACACACACATACTCACACACACATACTCACACACATACATATGTACACACACACATATACATACATACATACATACATACATACATACATACATACATACATACATACATACATACATGTACGACTGTATATTCAGACAGACGATAAAAATATTGTATACATTAAGACATTAAATCTTATTTGTTCTTTAACGCAGCGTCTTGAGTAATAATTATCTCCACTTCAGGTAGAAAGTCATCAGTTTTCAGGGGACGGTTTTCGTCGTTACTACTGACCCCAGTACTATAACTGATATTGTACGTAATCGAACCCCGGTGGGAGGAAAAGCAAAGTTGGACCTCAACGTAAAAATCCGGAACGAATGCCACAACTGGCAAAAATGAGTAGTATCTGTATTTCAAAGGGCCAGCTTTACCACATTCTGTGTCACGCTGAATCTGTCTGAGAATTACGTTAAGTGTGCGCTGGACTATGGAGTGCTCGGCCACTAGCACGTTAATTTCACGGTCAGAAGTTTCCGTTGATCGGATCAACTGGAACACTCGTCGTCGTGACCAATGGAGTGCAAGTAAATTCCCATAATAGACACCTTGTGTTTCATTAGCAATAAAAAAGCTATTCAATGCCAAAATATTCTGTGACATGGAAATAGTTTTTAGAAACCTTTGAAAATGAACAATGAAGAAAACGTGTATCAATTAAATAATATACCGCCATTACAGAAATTCTACATCCTAAAAAGAACTAAGAATTCAATGTGTCATCAGTATTTTAAATATCAGCAAGGCGTCGAGCTGGCAGAATCGTCAGCACTCCGAGCAAAAATTCTCAGCGGTACTTCGTCCGTCTTTACGTTCTGAGTTCAAATTCCTCCAAGGTCAACTTTGCCTTTCATCCTTTCACACTCGATAAAATAAGTGCCAGTTGAACACTGGAGTTGATGCAATCTACTTAACGTACCCGCAAAATTGCTGGCCTTGTGCCAATATTTGAAATCAATATTTTAAATATCGACCAAAATGTATCTTGTCTAGAGAAAAATCTATTCAAACTGCTTTTGCAGACTTCCTGAATACAAAAGAGCCAATACAAGATATTCCTCAGGAGAGTGTGGAAGTGACACTCGAGATACGATTTAATGAAGTATATAAAATTGTAGTGGTTACTTGAATCTCCTGGTGAAGAAATACCTTATGAAAATATGATAGTACTCTGCTGAAGAAGATCATAAGAGTAAGGATGAGAAACCACAATGAATTTTTACAAGTAAAGATACGACGGAGGCTTTACAGTTTTTAGATAATGTTACAGTTGCAAAAAATCCCTGGCGAAAGGTTGAAAAAGGAGAATTATATATTATAGAGTTCAAAGTACACTGTACTCGAAAAAGACAGGATAGTTGTGACTAGAGTGTTTTTATTTATGTATCTGTTCAATCAAGGGTTGACAATTTGCTATGATCAAGCTTGATTACGTAGTTCCACAAGTACATCGGTCCAGGGATACGAAAAGCCAAAAAGGAACGTAAAAAAATTTGGGGGACTTCATCGATGGGAATCTCACTGATCAAAGTGGCTCGAAAGCAGCCTTGCACCTCTTTGCAAACTTAGTTGGAAGATTTTATTGTAATTCCTTTCCTTGTTAGATTTTCCTTACAAATACGTTGATAACACTGTGTAACACGATTTTTATCCTTGGGGAGTAACTGTTATTTCCTATTTGCTCACCCCTAAAAATATGAAAAATGACTAATATTTCCTTTAAACTTTGCTTTGTTACTTTTATTCAAATCCCAAAGAATCCCCTTCAACACAAGGTTATAATGTTCCTCCACTGCTCCTGCTCATGATCAGAGATGCACATATTGTCAACCATCAAGAGACATGCTTAAGTGGTTAAGGTCAAGCAACTGACAAACAAATCTGTGGTATTTCTGCTTCAGCAATTCGACCTGAATCTATCTGAAATGTAATGGAAAATAGGTCAGTTTCATAACATTGATGTCCATGTCAGAAAAGCAAAGTTTGAAGGAAATAATAGTCATTTCCTTTGATTTCTAGATACAAGCAAGTATGAAATAATACTTACTGACCAAAGACAAAAAAAAAAAAATTTCTGTTACACAGTGTAATTTATGAGGAGAATACAGATCAGAAAAGGATAGATATTTCAGGTTGAACATCAACTACAAGGATCCTAACAGCCTGGGAAAGTCAGCAAAAGCTATGTGTACTCTTCCTAGCTTTTACTAGGTTCGTTATAATTATTAAAAAATATATATACCTCGTGTCTCTGAAACCGATATCATGAACACAACTCATGATTTGTCTTCAGATAAAAGACGCAACATACCGAAAATATATATTTCGTAGATAAAAATTAATAGGAAAAAAAACAACAAACAAATGGATACCATTTAATCATCTCACAGTCGTTTAGATATATCAACTTAAAAATAAATTTTTGCTGGAGAAAAAATCGTCACTTTGATATGCAGAGTTCACTTCTTAATGGGAACCATGAAAGTATGTTGGACGAGGAGAGAGAGAAAAAAAATAAGGTATGTAGATTGAATTTTTCTTCTTTTTCTTTTTTCTTTCTTCGGGATTATTATTGTCGACGTCACTGCTGCATTTCTTTTTGCTACTGTTCGCGTCGTCGTTGTTGTTGTTGTTGTTGTTGTTTGTGATTCTTAATTGGAAATTGATTAAATGTTAAACCTCACTCAACATGGAGGATTCTGTTTCAGCAGCCTTATAGATAACCGTCAGTGTGTTTGTGCGTTTGTGTGTGCGTGTATATATATATATATATATATATATATATGGAGGGGATGGAGGGCATGTATGTATATGCATATGTGTGTGTGTGTACAAACGTAGATACATACATAAATATACACACATATAAATATGTATATATATATATATATATATATATATATATATATATACACGCACACACAAACGCACAAACATATATATACATACACATATATACATACATATATATACATATACATACACACACACACACACTCACACACACGCACACACACACACACACACATATATATATATATATTGTTGAGGTTATGGGTCTTACTCATTTCTGTACATATTACTTTCCGTTTAATCATCTTTTCCACCGGACAATAATAGATGTTACAACAACAACAACAACAACAACAACAACAACAACAATGACTAGGTTAACTAGATCAAAACAACAAAAATGATCCAAATTAGAAAGTCTAATATCAGCAACGTTTGATCATCTAATTTAACCATCGGAAGTCACACAGGCATCTCCCTCGCCTCTAAACATTGGAGAGTGAGTCACTTTAGAAGTAGTTATCTAAAGGTTTCAATTAACAAGTATTGCAATATTATTAAAAACGAGTCTGATTTCTGTTAATTTATCTATTTATTTATATATATTTTAGTATTTTATTTATTTTTGTCTTTATTTAGTTTGTGTGTATGTGAGCGTGTGTGTGTGTGTGTGTGTGTGTGTGTGTGTGTGTGTGTGTG
>NC_068981.1:97289648-97290680 GCF_001194135.2 Octopus bimaculoides | reverse complement strand
ATAACGTTCATTTGCAAATAGCTGTTCGAAAAAGACAATCTGAATTAGCTGATAATTAGCTTCATCAGAGATTTTAATTAACAACTGGTTGTTGCGATAGAATAATGCATACCGTCTTACCGAGTTTATTTGCATTATTTGTACTTCTTTTATAAATTATATATTTATTTTTCTTATTTATCTATTTATTTGTTTGTTCGTGCATTTGTTTATTGTCTTTTGGAATGTCACGGATTGAAAAAGTCTCCAAGATAATATACAATCTTAAGACGCCGCCCACTAAGAAATTCCAGTCGTCTGGAAAATTGGATTAAATTAACAAAATGTAAAAGAAAACAAAAAGAGTAAAGACATTCTTTGTGACTTTTATTTGTTCCGCCATTGTTCGTATTTACTTATGTTTTCTGTTTCTTTGTTATTGCTTTTGTTTGCTGTTTTACTGCTTTCTGTATCTATTTTCAAAAAAAAAATCATCATTTCTTGTTTACCTTTCAGCTTAAAGTTCGCGAATAAACAAGAGCCGTTTGAAGGCGCTTCTTGCGAGTGTTTACGGGTGTTTATGGATGTCAACAGAACCCAAATCGCGTCGAGGGATTCACAAAATTCTAGTATATTCAGTATTAGATTATATTGAATGTAAATTCTTATAATATTTAGCAATATTCGACGAGCAAATCGATATCCGTTTTCAATATATTTTATTAGTTAATATGGCGGCGAACTGGTAGAATCTTTAGTACGCCGGGTTTAGCGGTATTTCATCCGTCTTCAAATTACTCTTTATTTTCTTTTACTTGTTTCAGTCATTTGACTGTGGCCATGCTGGAGCACCGCCTTTAGTCGTGCAAATCGCCCCCCAGGACTTATTCTTTGTTAGCCTAGTACTTATTCTATCAGTCTCTTTTACCGAACCGCTAAGTTACGGAGACATAAACACACCAGCATCGGTTGTCAAGCGATTTTGGGGGGACAAACACAGACACACAAACTTATACACACACATACATATATATATATATATATATATATATA
>NC_068981.1:97287847-97288900 GCF_001194135.2 Octopus bimaculoides | reverse complement strand
ATTGTATGTCTATGTACCTGTGGGTCTAGGGATGTGACTGTATGTATGAATGTATGTATGTATGTATGTATTATGTATGCATGCATGCATGCATGTATGTATGTATGGATGGATGGATGTGTGAAGGTATGTATGTATGTATGCACGTATGTTGTATGTATGTATGCACGTATGTTGTATGTATGTATGCACGTATGTTGTGTGTATGTATGCACGTATGTTGTATGTATGTATGCACGTATGTTGTATGTATGTATGCACGTATGTTGTATGTATGTGTGAGTGAGTGAAACTTTGCGTTATCCTTATTGTATCTGTATCTATGAGAGAGAGAGAAGAAAAGAAAGATGTAGAAGAAAGAGATAGTGGGGCTCTATGTGGCTGTGTGTATGTGTGTGTGTGTGTGTGTGTGTGCGCGTGTGTGTGTTTACCAGTATGTGTCAGTGCGTATATATATATATTTGTCTATATACTTCCATTTCTATATGTGTGTGTTTATATATGTATGGACGACTGTCAAATTTACATGTGTGTATAACTGTTTCAATGTATAACTGTATGTGTGTACGTATATACGTATGTTTGTATGTATGTATCTATGTATGTTTGTATGTATGTATCTATGTATGTATGTATATATGTTAGTCTATGTATGTATGTTAGTCTATTTCCTTGTATGTCTACATGTGCCGGAATATATGTCAATGACTGTTTTATATATATACATACATACATGCATACACACACACAAACATACATACATATGCATACATACATATGTGTGCGTGTGTTTCTGTGTGTGTATGTAAGTATGTGTCTGTGTATGTCAATGTGAGCATTACTGTCACATTGTGTATGTTACAATCTGAGTGGATAATATATATTTGTATCACTGCTTAAGTCATTATGTATGTATTATTTTGTGTAAGAGAGGCCGATAGATAGATGGATAGATAGATAGATAGATAGATAGATAGATAGATAGATAGATAGATATATAGATAGATAGATAGATAGATAGATAGATACAGAGATTGAGAGAGAGAGAGAGAG
>NC_068981.1:97280111-97285150 GCF_001194135.2 Octopus bimaculoides | reverse complement strand
ATATATATATATATATATATATATATACATATATATATATACATTTCGTTTTGGCATTTGGTTTGAAAAGGTTGCAAGACGCAACGAAAATTTTAGAAAAAATAAATAAGTAAAGAGTGGAAACTGAACTGGTGACACTTATGTCCTGTGTGTATGTGAAACATTCAATCACTTGGTTTACACTACAACAAATGGGTTGCTTGATTGTTTAAACAACAAAAATATCCAACATCGAAATCTACCCCTTTTATTCATATGCAACAAAGCCTTCATAAATTAGAAAACCTTAAATAAGTATTGCTCTAGCCAGAGCTGGTTTTAAACCAATTTAACAGATTTGTTCAAACTGGGCACCGTGCACACACAGCGTCCTCCACTCGAGAGTGGAGGACGCTATGACAAATTTTTAGTACATCATTATGGTCAATTGTAGGGGGTCAAGCACTCCGCGTTTTTTGGCTGGCACTAGCGTAACACACGAAGCATAAAACATCAATGACCAGCTTTTGTAGAGTAGAGGGCCCCACTGACAACTCTCTAATTGGGTCCCGCACTTCTTAGCGCCGGCTCTGAACCTGGCTATAATTAGAAACCCAATGAAGGATACTCACACAATGACAAAGTATTGTATAATATAAACAACAAAACTATAATAAATATGTTGGCAGAAATCGCAACTGGAGTAATGTTTTATTTTTGTTCAGTGTTTATTCTTGTAAAAGATAACACATATCAATTTGGTATTACTCGGAAACAAAACAAAAAAAAGATATTTTGCTTAAAATAGTTCCCAAATTAAATTTAACCTTCAGAAAGCCGAGAAACTACAGGCAGCGTGTTTATCTCAACAGTATTTTTCAGCTGCGCTCATCCGTAATGCTAAACTATGATTAACATTCCGCTAAAACCAGATCACATGTAGCTTCTGTTATAACTTACAATAAAGGATGTAGAAGCAATTAAAGATTACCAACTCGTTGTCCTTTTATGCATTGGTATCCTGAAAGAAAGATGCTATTTCCAGTTTTAGTTGTTGATGTTGCTTAACTATAAATCAGCCATAGCTGGGTAAGTCTTTGATAAAACCCATTCCATCTTTAACATTTTCGTGATTTTTTTTTTTTTTTAGATTTTTTTTGCTTTTTTTCAGGTGGAGATGAGGAAGATGGGTGTGTTATTTCGGATAGAACCACTTCTTGTACTCATCTCCTGAAAGGCGTTCGTGGAGGAAATTAGGCTGCCTATGCTTTGATAATGGTATCTGAAACTTTAGAAAGACGAACAGACTCTCGCATTCACAAGTCGGGAATAAAATCGTTCGCTTTTCTGTAAACCATCCTGGCGTTGACCAATTTTTTCCAATTCCCTACACCTCCGACATCACAGTTTTGTGAATCAAAACTTATTCAGCACATCTCCAAACGCCTTCCTTCCTAATTGTATTAATATGATTACTACCACATTGATTATGAAGAAATATATGCAGGCGCTCTGTAAACATTTTATACATGAGATTTTTGCAAGCAATTGGTCCTGAGTTTAAGTGGCATTGAATTTGGAAATCAAATTTGCTTTTGCCAATGCCCACTAACTTCGTATCTTCATAACTCCATTGAGAACTTGCTTGTAAATGTCAAGAAGATAGCTCCGAAACACGGTCAGTTTTTGTACCAGTGTCGAATAATCAAGGCTCTTTCTGGTGCTTCCCCACCATTGACGTGACATGCTTTTGGTTCAATACAGAAACAACGTTTCTTTCGAATTTTTATTCACCCTAAACTTTAATTAAACTTCTCTTCTACACTTCAGATTTTTCTCTAGGACGAATCTGTATCTTACTGAGGAGACTCTGTAACAATTATTGCATATGCATATATATGTAAGTACGTGTGTGCATATAGACATCTTTGTATGCATGTACGTATACATGTATGTGTGTATGTATGTATGTATGTATGTATGTATGCATGCATGCATGTATGTATGTATGTATGTATGCATGTATGTATGTATGTATCTATGCAACTACGTACGCAAATAAGTATATATGTCTGTAAAGATGCATATATAGTAATTGTGTCTCTATATATTTGCATGCGATGTGCGTATGTCCGTCCAGTAGAATTTAATAGATAATCTATTAAGGTAAGAACAGCTTAACAAACAAATGTAATCTTCATGCAATTTACATAATTGGATTTCAGAGAAAGACACTTAGAAACGCATGACTTTTGTAAACCATTAAATAAATGGAAGCTTTATCTTAACTCGTAATGTACCACAGTGCATCGAATAGTGCCGCCTCGCAATAATGTAGTGACACCTCGAAATAATGTTGTGCCACCTCGAAATAGTGTAGTGTGTTATACATCAGGTTGTGTAGTGTATCTTCGTGAATAACTACAGTTGTTTGTTTACAATCAATAAAGCATTATTTCAGCTTACACGCAGCATTTATGTTAAGTCATAAGAAAGTTTATATACAATGTTCGCAAGTCAAAACTGGCGCCAATTTGTAACTGAATCTTTAGAATATTTTACAATGTTTCCTTTTCGCAACGGTTATATTCAATCGGTAAGATCCAACTCAGTCTTTTTTATAGAAACATCTGTGTCAGTATTTCCATGAACATACAGAAATACTTTCAGATATTGTAAAGACGAAATGGCTGCATGGAAATGGTCATTCGATTATTGGCTTGTGCGTAATGAATTTAAGTCTGCTCTTGTTAATGTTTCCTTATGTTTCTGAACAGAACACTTTATTCTACATGCAACACAACGCAATTTTATCTCATGCAAAGATGTTTTGTTTCGCTACGAATCCAATTGTGATGACGTCATTCATTTGGCAAAACATTTTGTTAAGAAAAATGACATAGTAGACGATATGTGCTTTCAATTAGCCAGTAACAACTGATTTGTTTTCGACCCGTCATTAATTGGTTTTGACCAATCACGACCTGTACTAACTTTCGGCACAAATTTTAGAGTTAAAGCGATATTTTTTATCATGATATACTGCGTTCTTCCGCACAGATAATTTCGATTTTCCTGATTGTGGACCAGGTCAATCTGGGAACGTTCAGTATAAGACTCCATGAATCATCTTAATGTAACTATGGCCGCTGGATTCTGTTTCTGCTTCTGAATACAAGCTAAGTAAACTCTACACGTACAAAGCATCCACTATCAAATGAATACTTTCCTCGGCTATTACGGGTTTCAATGAAAATGTTCTTGCTATAATGCTATGCATCATGGAAGGCAGTAACTGGCTGGGAATTTTGAGAAGTTAGTCGTGGACTGATGAAATTGCTTGAAATATCTTACAGGAACTGAAATAAAGAGTCTCATATATGGACTCAGCTTATATATGGACTCAAATGGACAAATCAGAATGCAGTGGGAAAATTCAGCATCACAAGTTGTCGTTCTTGTTGTGTTCCTCAGGTCAGCTCTCATCTACGTGGGTAGTCGGCCGAATGACTGGGAGTGATTTTCATATCAATTACTCTCGATGCACTATACTTCCAGCTAGGATACTCCGACATGCAATGGTTAATTGTATGTTGTATTGTGTTGCAGTCTGGGCATGTTATAATGTCTAATTTTGTACGCTTGTAGATGCTGGTGATTACTCCAGCAGATAGGATAAAGTGGATTCTTTGAAAACATAGCAGTTTCCTTCCACTGTATATAACATTTGAGGTGTTTGTTCCAATACAATGCTTAGAACTAATAACGCTATTCATATTGCTGCTGATTCTGTGTATATGTATTTTTATGATTGATCTGAGGAAGAGATTGTTGATAGCTATGAAGGGGTTTTCAAATATGAGACATCGAATGTGAAGATGAGGCACTACAGTCATATACATCTACAGTAGATAGACAGACAAACCGACTGATTGATTGATAGTTGATTGAATGAATATTTAAGTGATACACAGATAGACCGATACATACATAAATACGTAGGTAGAAAGATAGAGAGGTAGTAGACAGGCAGATAGATAGATAGATAGATAGACAGACAGACAGACAGGCAGGAAGGCAGGAAGGCAGGCAGGCAGGCAGGCAGGCAGGCTGGCTGGTAGGTAGGTAGGTAGGTAGGTAGGTAGGTAGGTAGGTAGGTAAGTAGATAGATAGATAGATAGATAGATAGATAGATAGATAGATAGGTGGCTGGAAGGATAAGAGAGAGAAACAGACAGACAAATAGGCAAATAGATAGATAGAGATAGAGATAGATAGAGAGAGAGAGAGAGAGAGAGAGAGAGAGAGAGAGAAGGAGACAGACAGACAGACATATAGAGAAAGAGTGGGGAGAGAGGGATGGAGAGAGAAGAGGAAGTGCTGATAAAGTCTATAGATTATAAGACCGCGTGTGTTGCAGGAAATAATTGAAGAGCAGATATAGCTTAAAGGGTCTGATATATTATACATGTTAAGTTAACGTTAACACATTTAAAGCAGAGAGCATTGAATATGCTAACTAGAAATAGTTATTCGCTGAGGAAAGAAAACCATATGAGTCATTGAATAATATTATTTTAATTATAACCACATGAGAGAAACATGACTTCGCCATACTTTCTGAAGTATTGATTGAATAATCCGTAATTGAATTGTGCCTTCTTGTACAATTTCATTAGCGATTTACTTATCACTGCTTTGGCAAATTCGTTGAAGTCTATACTTAACTGATGATGCTATGAGAATGCCAAAACATGTCCAGAGTTGTCTCCCGTACTTGCTGAAAGTATGATATAATATTTGTCGGTGACTAATATTGTTTGGCTTCCTTTTGCATCACTGCATAGTTGTTTCTTGTTAGCTTTTTTAATACTCCTTGTATTTAAATATTTAAATATGTTAACACTAACTTATCTATACGCCTTCATTGCAAATGGCTTTTCTAAGCTATATGCGTGTGTTGGTATGTGTATATATATATATATATATATATATATATATATATGCATATGGGTGTCTGTGCGTGTACTCTTATATATGTATATATATATATATATATA
>NC_068981.1:97279114-97279531 GCF_001194135.2 Octopus bimaculoides | reverse complement strand
TATATAGGAAGAATTCACAAAAAAAAACAAAAGACGAAGACAGGTGGTGTAGACAACAACCAGATGTATTAGTTTAACGCTCGGGAAGTGAGAAAGTATTTTACGTATCGAGCCTACGCTTCTCGACAGAAAGAAGCACAGAAATAAACAGGGAGAGAAAATAGAAACAGGTTTAGTGGTTAGCGATCTATCATGACGAATGCCGGACAGAGGGGTCACACAGGAGAGCTAGGAAGAAGGGCAGATAATAAAGTAGTGGTGATCCCAAAATGAAGATGCGCGTGCGTGTGTTTGTGAGAGCGTGTGTTTGCGTTTAAAAGGGGGCTGGTGACATTGACGTGTGTAGGTGTGTAGATGATGGTGTAGATGCTGGGAAGTGGTCAGTGCTAGTGTGTGCGGGGTGATGTGATGTGGTGT
>NC_068981.1:97278275-97279104 GCF_001194135.2 Octopus bimaculoides | reverse complement strand
TGCACACACACACACACACACACACGCACACACCCACACACACACACACATACAAATATATACGACGGGTTTCTTTCAGGTTCCATCTACCAAATCCATTCACAAGGCTTTGGTCGGCTCGATGCTATAGTAGAAGACACTTGCCCGGGACCATGTGGTTGGTAACAAAGCTATTTACCACACAGCCACTCCTGACCCTATAAATGTTCTATATATGTTCATATGTACATATGATATTATATATATACATATATATACTTACATACATAAATACTTACATTCATAATATTTACATACATACATACATACATACATACATACATACATACCTACATATATACATGCACCAGCATGACCGCAGCCACTTGGCTGAAACACATAAATAAATAAATAAAAATATGTATACAGGGTTGGCCAAAAGTCACCTGACAGTAAATCAAACCCATTTAATTCCAAGATTATTTATGTTTAACAAATTAACGAATTTAATAAAAACATCTAAATATGAAACATCATGAAAATTGTTCAAACTGAAGTCCTTCTTGAGCGACACATTTTTCCATTTGAGTCAATACAGAATTACAGATAGCATTTATGGAATTTTGATTTACTGTCGGGTAACTTTTGGCCAGCCCTGTGATTGACCGTTGACTGAACACTATTCAATTTTTTTTCTCCGTGTTTTTCTCCTTGTCTCCGTATTCTTTCTGTTGAAGAGCGTAGCTCGAAACGTCAAAGACTTTCCGTATTCCCGAGCGTCATACTAATATATACTTTTGTTATTTACACCACCTGTCCTCGTCTGTTGTTATTATTTGTATATTCTCCC
>NC_068981.1:97277022-97277702 GCF_001194135.2 Octopus bimaculoides | reverse complement strand
ATATATTATCGCTGTCCGGTTTAGACATTGTCGTCCTTTTTCGACCGACTGCCCTTAAGGTTAGTCACATTTATACTGTTCTGTTCTGTCTTGCTACTTGGTCAGTTAGGATTTTTCCATTTCCTTTTTCCTTGCGCTACCTTCTGGTAGTCGAAAGATCCTGTTTGTTTTTGTTGTAATTGCATAATTATTTTCCTTTTGTTGTATAGCCGGAAGACTTTTGTCCATTGTATATGTGTAATTCTGTTTCCTATGTTATGTTTGTCCGATAGTCAAAAGACCCTTTTTGCTTGTTACTTCTTTATGTTTGTTTATGAACATTCGTCTGCCTTATCCAGGGGCTTAATGCTTTTAACTTAAGTCCTTCGCCCAACCGGTTTCGAGTAGCATCGGAGAGGATTGGGCGAAACTACGCAGACATTCCAGACTCCAACTGAAGAGGCAATTGGCTGCGAATGATCCGTGTATCTTGTTTTGTCCTGTTTGCCGTTGTTGCGCTATCGGCCTTTTCCCGCTTGTAATGTTTTGACTGTTTCCGTTTGTTGTGTTTTTTTACTTTTGGCATATATATATATATATAAATTTTTCTCTAAAGCGGATGGCGATATTTATGGCACACATAGAACAAAAAACCGGAGGGTAAAGCGTAAACAAACCAAGCCTTAAGTTAATTGGATACG
>NC_068981.1:97275167-97276637 GCF_001194135.2 Octopus bimaculoides | reverse complement strand
ATATATATATATATATATAAGCAGAAGGACCCGGTTTTACTCGGGTCATAAACTCATAGCCTTAACACAGTACTCTTTGTTTGTAGTGTAAGATTAGAGTATTTCTCAGAAACTAATACTTACTTTTAATACTCAACGGTTTTACACTTCTGTACATTACATGTACGTATTATTCATGGCTCTGGAGATTGGGGCATTGCAAAGTGTTTAACCTTTCCACCGCATCAGCACAGCACAGGTGTCTTTCCAAGCCATTTCGTTGCTTTACAGTGTATGCACTCAGTTGTCATTGCACCAATGGAAACTTTAGTGTCATTTGCATAATTAACTACTGGATCATAGTTGAAAGCTGCATTATAGGAGCTGTTTCTCCGAGCTGTTGTAACTGCTCTTCGTTTTGCAGTGGAGGTCCTATTCCTTGTCAGACGTGCATTCTTCTGTTCAGTACTTTGAAATGCTCGGACAACACCAGCATGCAACTGGTTTTCTTTCTTTCTTTCTTTCTTTTTTTCTTTCTTTTTTTCTTTCTTTCTTTTTGACTCACAACTCTTTTCTCATCATTCTTATATGTTCTGGCTACTGTAGTGCACAGTCTGTTTCTTTTTTGGCGTGCTTCCCTTTTTTCTGCTGTCTCTCTTTCCCTCTACAAAGACATTCTTTTGGCTGACCTTGACACTGGAGTCAAATTTGACACCTTCTTTCTAGACATGGTTATTTACGGATACACAAATACACCGGTACAGAAGATTGTAAACACTGAAAGTAACTGTAATAATTTATTTGGTACCAGAAATCGTTTCAATGGTAAACGCTAGACAGAATGGTTGACAGAATGAAGAGAGAATAATAGAGTAAGAGATAGAATGAGAGGAAGTACAGTGAGAAATTATATAGGGAACGCGCCTTCCAAATATTAAAAATAGATATTTGTAAAATCGAAAGAAGTTGAGTTATTGATAGAGTGAGGAAGGAAGAGAGGGAAGTGAGAGTGAATAAGGAAGTGGAGTTGCTACGTCAGACATACATGTATGTGTCTAGCAAGCCGCAATTGTTATGTCGGTACCGGAAGTTGACATTGAAAAGCCTTTTTAAAGAAGTTAAGCTTAACAATATCATTTATTTATAATAAAAAAATAAATCAAGACCATATTATTGTATCCCATGTCGAATTATTCATGTACCCCAAGTATGGAAGCAATTCGTGCAGCCGTTTTCGCGTGAAAAGCAAACACACACACACCGGTCTATTTTATATATAAAATCATATCTTCGAAACGTCTAGTTAGAATAGAGGCAGCTGACGAAGGATTAATTCCAAGTGGCTATCTGTTTTCCTATGTGTTCGTTCCGTGGTCTGTAGTTCATTGTTCTAACGTCCTGTACCCTGATATGCATCTATATTCACATGTAGATGTAGGTATGTACATAGATGTGAGTATACATGCATATATATTCTTTGTATTATATATA
>NC_068981.1:97274021-97275107 GCF_001194135.2 Octopus bimaculoides | reverse complement strand
ATTTGAAAGTCTATGAGCATTACTTAATACACTTTTTGAAGTATAAAGGTGATTAAAAATTTATTTTTTATTGTTATGAAATCTTTTATGAGGATGTTACTAGCCTTTTTTGTTAGGATTTTTCTAGTGTGTAAGCGTTGGCCGCCCACACTTTTTTCTGCAAAATAGGGGTAGTTTATCCTGTTCAGGCTATATTATTGGCATTATCCTGCGTTTGAGAATTTAAAATCACTTCTTTAACTTTCTAAGACATCTCAACGCTTCTAAAAGCAAACTTCGTTTGTTTGTTTACGTTTATCGTAATTTGAATTTGTTATATATATATACACGTACATATATTTGTGTGTGAGTGTGTATGCAAACATGTATCTATGTATACCCACGTACTTATATTCACTTCGTTATATTTGCTACAAATCACGAATATACACGCATACGTATGTATCTATGTATGTTTGTATGTGAGTATGTACTATGTTCTTGTATGGCTGGCTGGCTGGCTGGATGGATGGATGGATGGATGGATGGATGGATGGATGGATGGATGGATGGATGGATGGATGGATGTGTATGAGTATGTATAGACGCATATGCATATATATCTTTTTATTATTATTTCAGTCATTGGTCATTGGACTACGGGCACCGCCTTGAAGAGGGCCTAACGGGCATATGAATAACAATTATTCATATGCACGTTACCACAGATTTCATGTAAGAAATAAAACCAAAATTGATCGAAGAAAACGTGTAACAATCATCAGTGAGCCTCAAAACATATGAATTACCCATTATAAAAGATCTGATGATTGTAATATGTTTTTCTTTCAGAACCACATGGGTTTGTTTCTTACATGAAACCAATAGTAACTTATGTATAACTAATTGTGCCATAACCTATGATTGGATATCTCACTCTTTACATCTAAACTGAGTTCTTTCAGTTCTGATATAACACATTATACACACATATCTTTATGTATATACATATACAAATATTATATTAAGGTTTACACGCATGCATACATATGCGTGTGTGTGTGTGTGTGCGTTCGTACGTGTGTGCGCGCACGCTTATGTATGCAT
>NC_068981.1:97272620-97274011 GCF_001194135.2 Octopus bimaculoides | reverse complement strand
TATATATATATATATATATATATATATATATATATGGTGTATATATTCCTACATATATAAGGTGAAATACATCGACCATCCTACACCGATTAAACCAAATGTAAAAACAAACACAACCTCTGATTTAACCGTCCCCGTATCTAGAAATTTTGCGAAGACATTCAGTAGACAGTTCTCCTCTTATATACCGATATCACAAAATATTCAGCAATTATTCGGTTAAAGTAAGTTAGAATTGCACGGATTGCATATCGGTAGCCCCAACCAAAAAATCTCGAAATCACACAGTAACAACTCGAATGTAATTGCAAGACATGTATAGGGACATTTGGGTAGAAAACATGTCAAAAGAAATTACATAGGGACACGGTGAAGAATCGATAGACCCTGCAGTAAAATCAAGCATCGCCATAATGCATATAAACCAATGCAATGCACTCCACACTGTCCATATCCAACAACCTTAACGTTCTCTAACTCTGTCTTTCTTTTTGCCAATGTGCACCATATGTAAGAGTTCAGTACATTCCGCTTGAAATCGTTAGCTTGCCAAGCAAAATATACTTAGCGACATTTCGTCCGTGTCTACGTTCTGAGTTCAAATTCCACCGAGTTCGACTTTGCCTTTCATCCTTTCGGCGTCGATGAACTAAGTACCAGTTGGATACTGGAGTTGATGTAATCGAATTAGCCATCCTCCCGATCCTGTTGGCCTTGTGCCAAAATTTAAAACCAATATTATGACAATAAATACAACATTATGACATGGACATTTTAGGAATAAACTCAGCATTATGATATTAACGAATAAAGACATGGTCACGTCAACATTATGGTATTATGAGGCAGCGAGCTGGCAGAAAAGTTAGCATGCTGGGCGAAATGCTTAGCGGTATTTCGTCTGTTTTATGTTCTGGGTTCAAACTCCGCCGAGATCGACTTTGCCTGTTATCCTTTCGGAGTCGATAAATTAAGTAAAATTTCGGGTCTAATGCCTAGAGTAGAAAAGAACATTATGGTATTATTCTTAGCATAGTGAACAACTTGAACATTGTGATATGAACATATTGACTACAACGCAATCATAAGACAAACATTTACATGTAATAACAAACAATATCAGTATCATAGGCATGATTCTGTGGTTAAGAAGCTCACTTTGCAACCACGTGGTTTGGGGTTCAGTTCCAATGCGCGACACCTTGGGCAAGTGACTTCTAATATAGCCCCGGACCGAGCAATGACCTATGAGTGAATTTGGTAGACGGAAACTATGTGAAAACTCATCGTGTATATAATGTATACGTGTGTTTGTATGTATGTGTGTGTGTATATTATGTATGGGTATATATATATTCATATATCTATATATATATATTTAGTGAGAGATC
>NC_068981.1:97268792-97272516 GCF_001194135.2 Octopus bimaculoides | reverse complement strand
TATATATATATATATATATATATATATATACACGTATATATATTCGTTTATTCTTTTACATGTTTCAGTAATTTGATTGCGGTCATGCTGGAGCACCAACTTTATGGGTTTTAGTCGAATAAATCGACTCCAGTACTTCTTTTCTTCTTTGTAAGCGTAGTACTTATTCTATCGGTGTCCTTTGTCGAGCCACTAAGTTACGCGGACGTAAACACCCCAACATCGGCTGTCAAGTGTTGTGGCGTGGAGGGGGGGCAAACGCAGGCACAATGACACACACACACACACACACACACACACACACATATATATATATATATATATATATATATATACATATACACACACACGACGAGTTTCCGTCTACCAAATCCACTCACAAGGCCCTGGTCAGCCAGAGGTTATAGAAGACACTTGCCCAAGGTGCTACTCAGTGGGACTGAACCCTGAACCATATGGATGAAAAGCAAGCTTCTTACCATACAGTTACGCCTGAAATTACACACACACACACACACACACACACACACATATATATATATATAAATCAGTGAAAGAACACAACATGCGGGAAAATGGACGATAGCACGGCAAACAGAATAAAAACAAGATACACGGATCGTTCGCAGCCGATAACCTCTTCAGTTGGAGTTCGGAATGTCTCTGTCGTTTCTCCCCCTTATCTCCGATGCTTCTCAAATCCAGCGGGACCAGGGATTTAAGCTAAAAGCATTAAACCTATGGGAAAGGCAAACGAATGTGTACAAGAACGAAAACAAGAACTGAAACAAAAACAAGAAAGCTAGAATTATACACGGCTGTATAATAGAAAGGGAAAAAAAATCTTTTGTACATATACGGATACAAATAAATAAATAAATAGCAGAAAGGGTCTTTCGACTATCAGACGAATATAACGTTATGAAATAGAATATACACATACAATGGACAAA
Source organism: Octopus bimaculoides (assembly GCF_001194135.2). Lineage (NCBI taxonomy): Eukaryota > Metazoa > Mollusca > Cephalopoda > Octopoda > Octopodidae > Octopus > Octopus bimaculoides. The sequence goes on along the minus strand of NC_068981.1, from coordinate 97,271,563 downwards.
CGCCTTTCGGTTATACAACAAAAGGAAAATAATTGTACAAATGCAGCAAAAATAAAACAAAAAGGGTATTTCGACCATCAGACGAGCGTGGTATGCTGGCGCAAAGGAAAATGGAAAATCTTAACAGACCGGGCGGCAGGACAGACGGACAGGACCAGCCTGTATATTTATGTATGTATAGACAATTCAATGAACAAACAATATAAAAAAAGAAGAGAGAGAAAAAGAGAAAAAAAAAACGAACGTGAGAAAGTGTACAAGAATTATATTAGTTTGACGCTCGGTGAAAGGAGAGAGTTTTTAACGTTTCGAGCATGGCTCTTCGTCGGAAAGGAGAAAGGGAAAAGTCTAAAGAAGAAGGAAAATCGCCAACGGTTCACGTATGATTGCATTTCTGTGGATTACGTTAACTTTTAATTCATTCAGAGTATGTTCATGTATATATGTACGTATGTGTCCTTGTTTTTGTGTTTGTCCCCCTCCATCACTTGACAACATGTGTTGGTCTGTTTACATCCCTGTAACTTACCGTTTAGCAAAAGGGAGCGATGGAATAAGTCCAAGACTTAAAAGAAGCACTAGGATTCATTTATTCGACTAAATCTTTCAAGACAGTTCCCCAGCAGAGCCACAACAAATAAATAACAAAGGATAATTTTTTTTTTTTTAAATATATAACAGCATCAACATTCATTATGATAATTACGTCGAAATATCAAAATTATTGGTATTGTTGGCACTCCGTCGCTTACAACGTCGAGGGTTCCATTCGATCCGATCAACGGAACAGCCTGCTCGTGAAATTAACGTGCAAGTGGCTGAGCACTCCACAGACACGTGTACCCTAACGTAGTTCTCGGGGATATTCAGCGTGACACAGTGTGACAAGGCTGACCCTTTGAATTACAGGCACAACAGAAACAGGAAGTAAGAGTGAAAGAAAGTTGTGGTGGAAGAGTACAGCAGGGTTCGCCACCATCCCCTGCCGGAGCCTCGTGGGGCTTTAGGTGTTTTCGCTCAATAAACACTCACAGCGCCCGGTCTGGGAATCGAAACCGCGACAGCATACAATACAAACATTACGAAAGTGGCAGAATCGTTAGCACGCCAGGCGAAATGCTTAGCGGTATTTCGTCTGCCGCTACGTTCTGAGTTCAAATTCCGCCGAGGTCGACTTTGCTTTTCATCCCTTCGGGGTCGACAAATTAAGTACTAGTTGTGAACTGGAGTCGATCTAATAGACTGGCCCCTTCCCCCAAAATGTCAGGCCTTGTGCCTATAACAGAAAGGACTATTACGACAATATTTCAAGCAATATTTACGTTACGTATATCATAAATAATAAACATTATGAAAACACCACGAATATTATGATATCAAACAGTTTAACAACAACTAAAACATCAACATTATTACAACAATAGCAAACAATATTTACATTATGTATATCATAAATAACAAGCAATATTATTAACATTCTTTATAACAATAATATCTAACAAGATGAACATTATGAAAACGACATCAGCATTGTGACACCAAACAGCTTAACGACAACTACAATATCAACATTGTTTGATATTACAACAACATCAAACAATATTTACATTATGTATACCATACATAACAAGCAATATTATTAACATTATTTATAACAATAATATCTAACAAGATGAACATTATGAAAACGACATCAACATTATGACACCAAACAGCTTAAGAACAACTACAATATCAACATTGTTTGATATTACAATAATATCAAACAATATTTCTATTAAGTATAAATAACAAACAATATCATTAACATTATGTAAAACAGTAATATCTAAGAATTGAACACATTATGATAAAAACATCAACATTATGACACCAAGCAGCTTAACAACAACTACAATATCAACATCATTACAAAATCTATCATACGATATTATCATCACGTATGACAACAATATAACACAATACAAACATTGTAACAACCAGTACATACCAGGCAACATCATCAACCACAACAATAGTTCGACAGCGAAATCAAAACACTCTCAATCACTCTCGCACACCGCCATCAACAACAGCAACAAAAACAAGAACAACAACAATAACCCTATTCACCTGCTAATCTTAACACGGAAGCGGGGAGAAAAATCAACATCATCAACAACAACAGCAACAACAGCAGCAACAAAAAATAGTATCTTAACGCAAACACTAATAATGGAGGAAGGCAGGCAAAAGTGGGCTTGGCTTTAGCAAACAGTCGGCCATATTGGCAGCTGCAGACGATGCGCGTGCCGAAAGTCACACAATGAGCGAATGAGAAGCACTGGATAGCCGAGATGGGCGTGGTTAATGCGCCAACAAAACGCTAAGTGGAGAGACAATTCACAAATGCTTTTCAGTTGATGTTAAAAGGCTTTTCACGCAAATTGTCGAGCCAAGGTTTTTTGTGAGGAGGCATTTTTTTACCCACCGGATCTCCTGATCAACGTAAGGTAGGTAGGCTTACGCTACCGTTTTTGGAGGCCTGCATATTTTTCTAAACCCCCGTCGTTCAAATGCCATTGTTGTTATATAGTTGTTTTTGTCGTGGTTGTTGCTGTTGTAGAAAGTAATAGAAAGTAAGACATACATTCATACATACATACATATATACATACATATATACATACATATATATATATATATACATACATATACATATATATATACACACACACACACACATATAATATATATATATATATATATATATATATATATATATATATATA
>NC_068981.1:97262917-97263665 GCF_001194135.2 Octopus bimaculoides | reverse complement strand
TATATATATATATATATATATATATATATATATATATATATATATGTGTGTGTGTGTGTGTGTGTGTGTGTGTATAATATGCATGTATACACATATAGATAGATAACTATATGTGTGTGGCTGTATGTGTACAAGAATATTTATTCATGTACACACATACACAAGACACACTCTCGCGCGCGTTTCAAATTTTGGTAAGAGACCAGCAATTTCATAGGGTTTAGCGGATTATATCGACTCCAGAAGTTGATTCATACTTTATTTTACGACCCCGAAAAGATAAAAAGCAAAGTTCCCTTCAGCAGTATTTGAACTCACAACGTAAACAGCCGGAAAGAAATACCGCTATGCATTTTATTCGGACGAAGGAAAAATTCTTGTGGTCCGCTGCCGTATGATAATAACTACAAGAGCAAAAATAATAATAGTAATAATCCTTTTTTAAGCCCAAGACCTTAAATTTGGGTGAAGGAAGGGTGATAGTCGTTTACATCGACCCCTGTACTGCTCCTTATGTTACCGAACCGAAGTGGACGAAATGGGAAGTTGACCTCAGTGGGAAACATATATATATATATATATATTATATATATATGTTTATTTTCTCGTGTTCCTTTCTGTTAAAGAGCGTAGGCTCGAAACGTAAAAGACTTCCCGAGCGTTAAACTAATACACCTGTTTGTTGTTTTTACACCTGTCTTCGTCTTTTGTTTTTTTGTAAATTTCAACTATATATATATATATATAT
>NC_068981.1:97261770-97262778 GCF_001194135.2 Octopus bimaculoides | reverse complement strand
TATATATATAATATACACATACATACATACATACATACATACATACATACATACATACATACAAACAAACATATATACATACATATATATATACCCATGTGCATATATGTGTGTATGTATATAAGTATGTATAGAGACCTGCATGCATACACACCATCTATCTATTCATATGCTTTATCCATTTTTCTATTTTATGCGTACATTTTCATTTTCTTCTTTACACATAAGCGCAGACGTAGCTGCGTGCTAAGAAGCTTGCACATAGTTCTGGGTTCAGTCCTACTGCGTAGCACCTTGGGCAAGTGTTTTCTCTCATAGCCTCGGGCCGACTGAAGCTTTGTGAGTAGATTTGGTAGACAGAAACTGAAAGAAGCTCGTCGTGTATATATATTTATATATGTATATATATATATATATATATATATATGTATATATATTTATGTGTGTGAGTTTTTGTGTCTATGTTTGTCCCCCCCCCCCCCGACCATCACTTGACAAACGACGTTAGTGTGTTTATGTCTCTAAAACTAGCGATTCGGTAAAAGAGACTGTTAGAATAAGTACTGGGCTTACAAAGCATAAGTTCTTAGATCAATTTCTTCGATTAAAGGCGGCACTCCAGCATGGCCGCAGTCAAATATCTGAAACGTGTAAAAGAGTAAAAGAGTATACGTACACAAACGCGCACGCATGCACATTGACGCACACACACACACACACATACACACAAACACTCACGCACATTATATATCTTCTCATTACCGACAGCTGTGCGCATTGTTAAAAAGTATTTATGATGTAAATCCGTCCCTCTATGTATTTGCTTCTGTATGTGGACGTCCAACTGTAAATGCGCACATATACATGCACAAGAACAAACCTACATGTGTGTGCGCACGCGTGTGTGTGTGTGTAAGTGCATGAACATATGTATGTGTATGTGTATATATATGTATATATACACACATACATGTATATATGTATATATATATATATATATATATATAT
>NC_068981.1:97255178-97261561 GCF_001194135.2 Octopus bimaculoides | reverse complement strand
ATATTATATATATATATATATATATATATATTTATATACATATATGCACACACACAAACATACACACAACATACATATATATACGTGTATACAGATAGATAGATAGATAGATAGATAGATAGATAGATAGATAGATAGATAGATAGATAGATAGATAGATAGATATGTGTGTGTGTATGTATACATGTATGTATGAATACATATTACCCATTAGCCGCATACATTTTTATATGGCCATTTAATACAATGCAAAAATAATGAAAAGATACGAACGACACATATAACCGTATAATTTTTCAGTACGGTGGTGCATCAGCATGGCCGCAGCTCTGAGCTGAAACTTTGAAATGAAATGATTAAGGGATGAAATAGATACAAGCATACACATGCGCACGCACACCCATATATATACATATACATACATACAACGTGCAATATGATCTATAATATGCAAAATATTTAAGATAGGCAGTGCATTTCTATATATGAATATATATACATACATATACATATATACAACGTATGAGCGCATACATATAAACATATACACTTCTATATTTATAGATAAATCTATAGTCACAAATACGTGTGTGTATACAAACACACACACATACATACATGTATAATAGATACATACATATATATATAAATGTGTGTGTATATATATATATATATATGTGCACAAATATATTTGTATAGTGTACATCCGACACATACGATATAAATTCTATGTGATAATAGAATGTTATACGTGAAATATAAAAAAGAATTATCTGTAAAACAAAATGTAAAAAGAAATATGACATACAATGTAATATATATTGAGGAAGAACAAGAGAGAGGGAGATAGGAATAATATAAAAAATGAAAAATGAAAATATATTGTTAAGATATAAACTGTATTATCATGATATTAGACATGTTACTCAACAGTTTTTTTATGACATAATTTCGTTAAATGTTGACTTCAGTTTTATTTATTCTATTTGCAAAACATTTTCTCGTTGGTGATCTATGTATATAAAGCCAGGTATTATGCCTGTATGTATTTGGGGTTAAGCCAGCCGATACCGATGTTCACGTCGACATTTTGATACGGGCTTAGACCGTTTATGAAATAGCATATAGTCGTTAGTCAAAATGTCGGTTTCCTCCACTATATAGAGTCTACAGCAATTCGCTACGTTGGGCTAATTCTAAGGAGGGTCATTTTCACTGACTGGCAATTCTAATCTTTTCAATGATGAAACGTTCTTGTACTCTAGATGACGAAAGGGGAGCAATATCTGGACTATATACATGGTTTTCCTTCTATTTCATCAGGTAAAGAGATCTCGCTTGCATACACGAAAGTTTTTCTCAAACTACTTTTGTACTGAACAAGAAATATTAATATTATAATTACCCATAGACGGTGGTCTAGACTTGTTTCTGTTTGCATTTGTGCTTGTAGGATTTCTTCAGTTAATCTTTGATATTGAAGTGATGAGATTTTCAATGCAGCTATGGTAAGCCTTAATATATTTTTGTTCCACAATTTGTGGTATCTCTGTGAATTATAAATGACATAAGCTAAGTGGGGATCATTTATATTCTCCTACTTATATTTGTGTACGTGTCATTGGTACTTTGCACGTATAATATTTTATCTTCAGACTCACTCTCTGTAAAGTGTTAGTGTAATAATAAGATGCAGGTGAAGGACTCTTCACCAAACAGTGTATTAGAAATCCGACTACTAATGTTGTTGACAAGGGTTGTTTAATAGTTATTAGAGGATGGTTAGATACTCGGTTTATCTTGTTCATATAGTTAGGATATTTTCGTTTAGTTTTCATTTGGGAAAAGTTTTTGTATATTTAGGTCTAAGATAATATTAATTTATTCTTTTATTCTTTTATTTGTTTCGGTCATTTAACTGTGGCCATGCTGAAGCATCGCCTTAAAGGGTTTTAGTCGAAGAAGTCGACCCCAGAACATATTCTTTCCAAGCCGAACCACCAAGTTATGGGAACCTAAATACACCAGCATCGGTTGTCAAGCGATGGTGGGGAAACAAACGCAGACACACAAAATATATACATACATACATGCATATGTATATATATATATATATATATATATATATGACAGGCTTCTTTCAGTTTCCTCTACCAAATCCCAGGTGCCACGCAGTGGGACTGAACCTGGAACCATGTGGTTGGGAAGCAAGCTTCTTACCACACAGCCATGTCTGCACCTATGTAAAACATTATTACTAGTGTTTGCTGATATCTTTCTAGATTGAATTATCTCGAGGTTTCTATAATTTTCTGATCGTATCTAGGACAGGATCATTAGAGAGGTATTATATGATCAAACCACCACCGTTTGTCTTTATTCAGGCCTAATTCTAAATAGAAAAAAATTACTTGAAGCGTGTCTAAACTATCAACATCTACATGTACAAAACGCTTTGTACATGTAGATATTCATAGCCACATCGATGAGCTCATCGATAAAGAGGAATGAGAGGAAAAAATATAAAAACCGTGATAAGAGGAAACAATATGACCAATACTGATTTGTAAACCAGACAAGGACCCACAGTTTTGGAATGTCTCGAAATGCTCGGCCCAAGTATTTGACTGTTACTTTACGCAATCGATTTCATAATGATGGAAAATATAGCTGGCCGACGTGGGAATTTAACTGAGAACGTTAACGGACATAACTAAATCACTGGAAAGAATTTTAGTGCCGATTTGTCAATTCTACCAACCACAGCCCTAGAGTGTGGTAAGCAATATTAACCGCTGTGTATGCTAGATTATAACTATATCATAATGTCTGTTGTGACGGAATATCTGATACGATGCACCACGGATAATTTGTGTGACATCTTGCTATGTTACGAGTTGTTGTTGTAACGATACCTGCAGTAACAGACGGTGTGACAATATGTGGTCGACTGCCAACGTGCACTGTGACAAGAAGCGTATCAATGTCTACTGTGACACACTAAGTATCTGTAGGCTGTGATAATGATCAAATTGATACACTGCGATGATAATATTTACTGTGACATGAAAATATTAGTGATAATGTCTGTTGTGACGTGGAATAATAATGTCCGCTATGACGGATTAATGTGACACTATCTAATGTTATAACTGTGGCCATGATCAGTTGTACTGGCTGTTTGACAATGATTCTTATGGCATAATTGTTTTTTAATTTAGACACAAAGCAAGAAATTTCGAAAGGAACGAGTTAGTTGGTTATATAGACATAGGACCTGAATGATATTTCATTTTATCGATCCCGAAATGATGCTTCATTTATCGATCATTTTATGAACGGCGAAGTTGACCGCAATGATGATTTGAAGTCAAAAGTAAAGAATCAGAAGTAACACCGCAAAGACATTTTGTTCGACGCCTTAACGATTTTATCACTCAAAACAAAGGAATAAGTTTTTCTATCCACTGTAACAGCCAATATTGGTCTTAGCATCCAATACGGCTATCTGTAATGTCGTCTCGTTAGGATAATACATTATACATAATATATATGTAAAATAACAGTCTATATTGTCCACCTAATTTCATATCTAGTGTCTTGATCTGTCCATTGTAACAGCTTGTGACAGTAGACGTCAAGCATAACAACCTCCATCCAGCACACTGACCAATGAAAATGTCTTACCAAAACGACAGTGAAGGATATGTACATCTATTGTCTGACGGCTGTCAATCAATTCTCCATCCAGTATGACAGTCAGTGACGGTCAACGAAATACCTATTTACTGTGACGCTTATCTACTTATTATGACAATAATATCTTCCTCACTACGACAGCTAATGAAATGTCCAGCCACTGTGAAAACAAATATACCCACAAAGGCAGACAATGACATTGTCCAACCAGAGTGATAACGAATAACATTCTTGGTTTTTTTAAAACTCTATCCAGTCTGTTACACTATTCATACTGTGGTGTAACAGTGCCTATTATATGCTGTACGCGTACTGACCCCAGTGACGCCACAGCACAATGCAAGCCATTTTCTTAGGCCAACCAAATAACCACGGAGAGAAATTAGGAGATAAACATCACAGGGTCACTCTTGCTCAAAAATCCAGGCCTCACATAGAGAAAATAACTGCATGCAGCTCAACAACACCTTCTAAAATTTTATTAAACGAGCCTCGTTTTTCTATGAAAAGTGACCACTGTAAGGATGGGTCACACCATCGGCGCTCCCTTCAAAACTGCAAAGAAATACACACTTACGTATGTACACATAAGTTCGAATACATACACAATTTACCATTATACACACAATCACACACACACACACACACACACACACATTTTTATATGTATGTATGTGTATATATATGACATCATCAAGATTTCAGGGGCGCTCCATAGACACCATGATGCCTGTTGGAAATAGTTTTTTTCTACTATAGGCACAAGGCTTGAAATTTGGGGATGAAGGCCATTCAATTACATCGATCATGGTGCTCAAATTTTATATTTACTTTTTCGACTTGAAAAGGATGAAAGGCAAAGTAATCCTCGGCGAAATTTGAACTGAGAAAGCAATGACGGTTGAAATGTTGCTAAACATTTTCTCCGGCGTGCTAATGATTCTACTATCACACAGATGAACCAATTGGAAATAACTGGTTCAGTTATTTACATTTTGATCCACGATGGCGCTGATCAAAAGAAGCTTCCTTAGTTCAAGTCACTATCTTTATGTACAATTTTATTTGCGTTATAAATTATGTAGGGATTTTGATGGAACAAATCAGTTTAACAACTTCGGTTTCCTTCTCCAACTGTCTCTGTCTCTCTCACTGCGTGTGTGTGTGTGTGTGTGTGTGTGTGTGTGTGTGTGTGTGTGTGTGTGTGTGTGTGTGTGTGTGTGTGTGTGTATGTGTGTGTGCAGCAGTGAACCATTAATTCAGATATATAAAGAAGATGCTGATCCTACATGGATATAGTAAACTATAAATATAAAAATGGGGATAGGGGTTCAATGTAAAAGTTGAATTTATATCACGGTTGCCGCTCAAGGCAGGCTTATCTCTATGCCATCTGTTACAACAGGGGTACTGAAGTACCAGGTCCGTGGATTATTAGATACCGGGCCGCACTTAAAGAAAAATTTTTTAAATGTTGAGTTGTATTATATGTATTGGTTTAAAATTTTGCCACGGGTCCAGCAATTTCGAGGGAGGGGTAAGTCGATTACGTCGGCCCCAGTGTTCAACAAGTACTTACGTTATCGATATCCCCCGAAGGGAGGGAAGGCAAAGTCGAACCCCCGGGATTTGAACTCCGGACGAAATGCCACTAGGCATTTGGCCCGGCGTGCTAACGAATCTGCCAGCTCACCGACTTCGTTGTATAATATATATTACAATACAATAATAGTAGAAGTAAAGTGCATAATATACAAAGTAATAATTACATTCACATTATGTATGTACTAATCAAATTATATATTATGCACTTCATTGTATTTTATTAAACACGTGACACTCTGGGCAATGAAAAAATTGTTCTGCATGAAACTGATCTATGGCAGATAAAAGGTTGGACATCGCTGTGTCACGCAATATAAAAGCAATGATTCCTGCATACGATGTAACTAAGTTTACAATTTTATAGGCGGCAGAGATGCGATTGCATAGTGTTTATATAAAAGTGTAGTGAAATTAACTCCATCCGGAAATCGATACCGAATCGCAGAATTAGTACTCTAGAATTCCACCTCTCTACTGCATTACAGTCATTGCTCAAGAATGAGGGAAATATTAGTTTTAACCAATGTTAGTCGTCGTTCTCAGTTGGCCGTATCGGTTAAATGTCAGGCTAACGATAAGAGGTCTGATAATTTGTATCCTGTTCAGCTGCGCTAGCATTATTCTACGGAGAAGCTACTGCATATGCTGGTGTATATAAGCCGACTGGGTATATAAGACGACCCAGGAAATCCCTCTTAAAATATAGGTTTTGAGTTATACTCCCTGTATATGACTACCTGACAATATTTCACCCTGGATGCAGTCCAGGATAATAATATCTTTTTATTTAAATATAATCTTACCATTTATCCAGTTTCCCAAACACATCTCTTTTACTTGTTTCAGTCATTTGACAGCGGCCATGCTGGAGCACCGCCTTTAGTCGAGCAAATCGACCCCAGGACTTATTCTTTGTAAGCCTAGTACTTATTCTATCGGTCTCTTTTTGCAGAACCGCTAAGTTACAGGGACGTAAACACACCAGCATCGGTTGTCAAGCGATGGTGGGGAGACAAACACAGACACACAGACACACAAACACACATACATACATACATACATACATAAATATATATATA
>NC_068981.1:97254251-97255087 GCF_001194135.2 Octopus bimaculoides | reverse complement strand
ATCTCTTTTACTTGTTTCAGTCATTTGACAGCGGCCATGCTGGAGCACCGCCTTTAGTCGAGCAAATCGACCCCAGGACTTATTCTTTGTAAGCCTAGTACTTATTCTATCGGTCTCTTTTTGCAGAACCGCTAAGTTACAGGGACGTAAACACACCAGCATCGGTTGTCAAGCGATGTTGGGGGGACAAGCACAGACACACAAGCACACACGTACACATATATATATATATATACATATATACGACAGGCTTCTTTCAGTTTCCGTCTACTAAATCCACTCACAAGGCTTTGGTTGGCCCGAGGCTATAGTAGAAGACACTTGCCCAAGGTGCCACGCAGTGGGACTGAATCCGGAACCATGTGGTTGGTAAGCAAGCTACTTACCACACAGCCACTCCTCTGTTAAGTTTCATTAAATAACATTTAGTGGTAAGACAGTAGCAGCTAAGAGAGTGTTTTACGCTGTCCTCCATCGCCATTAGTGACACACTACACGACAACATGTTAAAGTTGTGGTGTTTAAGACGATCCATGTTTAAGACGATCATTAGTTTGTGTGCCTTTTTTTATGATTTAAATTCCGCCTTGTACCCTACACAAACATATCCAATATTTGACTGTCCTTGGCTCAAAAGAACTATTTAACTGTTCACAAAACTGGAAATAGTTACACGAACATAGGTTAATTAAGAACAGTAGCACAGTATTACTGTTTAGTTCAAGTTTTCCTGGTATTGTTTTCAACTAATTATATCGCCACGACGAGAAACTGTTTATCAACGCACAAGCGTGTGTGTGTGTGTGTGTGTGTGTGTGTGTGTGTGTGTGTGTGTG
>NC_068981.1:97252339-97254241 GCF_001194135.2 Octopus bimaculoides | reverse complement strand
GTGTGTGTGTGTGTGTGTGTGTGTGTGTGTGTGTGTGTGTGTGTAAGAATAAGTCTTTAGGTCGATTTGTTCGACTAAAGGCGGTGCACCAGTATGACCGCAGTCAAACGACTGAAACAAATAAAATAATAAAAGAATACGCACACACATACAGAGGGAGACACACACAAACACACAAACACACACACACACACACATACACACACACACAATCTCGCTGGAAGCAATAGTTTTTGTCTGATCACCGGAGTTAAGCAACGCTGAGGATAGCAAGTACATAAATGGGTGACCCATATGGGAAAACTCGGTGCTGCACGCCTCTTATACACACACACACACACACACACACACACATATATGCATATGTATGTATGTATGTATGTATGTATGTATGTATGTATTTATGTATGCTTTAATAGTCATTATAGAGCTATGTTAGCAATATAGCCACTACGGTGTAGTGACCATATTGCAGTCACGTGAGGTGTCCAAGAAAACTGTTTGAGGCTGAGAATGTATCAGAGTGTAGCCACCAAGTGGGAAAGCTAGCTATGATCTACCTGCACAATGGCGGTCTTTCACGAGGTGGCCTCTACTTCTGCCCGCGGCATACATGCACCTATCCCGTTTACGTTTACTCGAGACAATTTATATTTTCAAACTGTTTATTAATTAAAAAAATTAAAATGCCATTTCATATCATAAATATGTAGCCGTTTCGAAAGCAAAGAAAATTCATCTACGTTTTATAATTTGATCATAAAACATAGACATGTTTATTAAACAGAAATGTTTGATTAAAGAAAACTACTAAACATATCTTTTTTTTTTATTAAAATTATATTTCTATTAGTATTTGTTTGCTTGTGAAGTTATGTATGATACAATTTAACATTAAACTAAAGGATCAACCAGTACTTTTTATTAGACTACATAATTATATGCGTGTGTGTATATATATATATATATATATATATTATTATTATTATTATTATTATTATTATTATTATTATTATTAGCAATACAAGCAGTATTAATAGCAAAAGGTGATCTATATACACAACGTAACATAGATATTTTGTTAGAACTCCGAATACTTCCTTGACAGATCCTTTTCTATAGACGCTTTGTGCACAAAACCACACACATAGATCGTAACAGACGAAGTTCGGCTGTCATGGGCGCCAAAACTCTTATAGATAGATAGATAGATAGATAGATAGATAGATAGATAGATAGATAGATAGATAGATAGATAGATATACATATGCATATATATATATAGAGAGAGAGAGGGTGAGTCAAAAAGTAATGCCATTTTGTTTAGGACAGGTATAATTACCAACAGAGGAACATGTATCATACATCAAAATGAAGCTGGTCCTCTGTGGATCACATCCCTATTTCTCAATATAGTCACCGTTTCTTTCAATAGCGATGTTCCACCTTCGAATGCGAGCATGTATCCCTGCCCCGTAAAATTCTGTTGACTGTTCTTTGAGCCACTTCTTCACTGCAGTTTTCACTTCCTCGTCGCTGGAATAATTTAGCGCCTTCAGACTCATCTCTTCGGCCCCAAAAAAGAGGATTTAGGAGGCAAACATTATTTCAGTGACGAGTATGTGAAAACTGTAGTGAAGAAGTGGCTCAAAGAACAGTCAACAGAATTTTACGGGGCAGGGATGCATGCTCTCATTCGAAGGTGGAACATTGCTGATGAGAGAAACGGTGACCATGGTGAGAAGTAGGGATGCGATCCACAGAGGACCAGCTTCATTTTGAGGTATGATACATGTTCCTGTGTTGGTAATTATACCTGTCCTAAACTAAATGGCATTACTTTTTGACTGACCCACGTATATATAAAGTCCTGGGATCTATTTGTTCGACTAAAAGCAGTGC
>NC_068981.1:97248965-97249318 GCF_001194135.2 Octopus bimaculoides | reverse complement strand
ATATATATACGCACATATATGTATATATATATATATATATATAGATATATATATGAGAATTTTAACACAAGAGTATAGGGATAAAGCCTGTTCACTCCATCAACTTAATATTCATTTGTATAAATTCTGCGGATATTAACGGATTTCCACATGAATATCCAGTAAAATGTAGTGTGTGTATATATAAATATATAAATATATATATGTATATATAACTATATATACATGTATGTATATGTGTATATATATCTATATATATATGTATATATATATATATAATTCAAATTTACAGAAAACAAAGGACAAACACACATGAGGAAACAACAAACAGGTGTATTAGTTTCACGCTCGGG
>NC_068981.1:97246545-97247440 GCF_001194135.2 Octopus bimaculoides | reverse complement strand
GATAGATAGATAGATAGATAGATAGATAGATAGATAGATAGATAACCATTGTTTTAATATACACAGTTCCACGTCTGCATGGGTCGGACAGAGTCAACTAGGGCAGAATCTCTAAGCACAGATGCCTTTCCTGTCGCCATATATACGAAGAGCTTCTTTCATCTTTCATCTACCAAATCCATTCACAGAGCTTTGATCAGCCTGAAGCTGTGGTAAAATATGTTTGCCCAAGGTGCTACGCAATGGGACTGAAGCTGAAATTAGAAAGAATAAATTACAGTTTGAGAAATTTTCAATGGATGATCAAATAGTGAAATGTAATGCTGAAATTGCATGATATTACAGTTCTACGTAGCAGTGGTGCCTGAGATAATCTCGGTTGCGCAGTCTGTGGTCGCATTACACTTTGTAAAGCAGAACTTGTCCTCCATAAAAGATCATTTATCGGGAAACCAACGCGTGATGCTTATATGCACACAGCTCCGGCTGCACCAGTGGAGCGAAGCTGCTGTTGATGTAATTCTTGACAAAATTATGTACTACATTTGCTATATAAAATTTTATAGTGGAGGCGCAATGGCCCAGTGGTTAGGGCAGCGGACTCGCGGTAATAGGATCGCGGTTTCGATTCCCAGACCGGGCGTTGTGAGTGTTTATTGAGTGAAAACACCTAAAGCTCCACGAGGCTCCAGCAGGGGATGGTGGTGAACCCTGTTGTACTCTTTCACCACAACTTTCTCTCACTCTTACTTCCTGTTTCTGTTGTGCCTGTAATTCAAAGGGTCAACCTTGTCACACTGTGTCACGCTGAATATCCCCGAAAACTACGTTAAGGGTACACGTGTCTGTGGAATGCTCAGCCACTTGCACGTTAATTTCACGAGCAGGCTGTTCC
>NC_068981.1:97243770-97246535 GCF_001194135.2 Octopus bimaculoides | reverse complement strand
GGTTTCGATTCCCAGACCGGGCGTTGTGAGTGTTTATTGAGTGAAAACACCTAAAGCTCCACGAGGCTCCAGCAGGGGATGGTGGTGAACCCTGTTGTACTCTTTCACCACAACTTTCTCTCACTCTTACTTCCTGTTTCTGTTGTGCCTGTAATTCAAAGGGTCAACCTTGTCACACTGTGTCACGCTGAATATCCCCGAAAACTACGTTAAGGGTACACGTGTCTGTGGAATGCTCAGCCACTTGCACGTTAATTTCACGAGCAGGCTGTTCCGTTGATCGGATCAACTGGAACCCTCAATGTCGTAAGCGACGGAGTGCCAACAAAATTTTATAACAAAATCAGGACTAGATAATCATCTGAGGATTCACGGTATGAATGCTATCAAAATTGTTGCAGGTAACGCTGGATTAGCCATTAACCAAAATAAGCCCGTGCTTACTGCATCAAGAAAAGGGGGACACTACAGAAATGGTATATAGTTTACGGCACAAAAGAATTTCACTTTAAATTTGTTGAAATAATATTCGAAGTGGTTTATAAGATCGAAAATATAATTTCGAGGTGTTTATGGTGTCATAGTGAGGATCTGATTAAAGACTTTGTAATCACAAAAACAGAAGGAGAAAACTTTTCAAAATGGAAGTACAGTAATCCCTCGACTACTGCAGGTGTTACGTTCCAAAACCACCCACAGAAATAATTAAAATCTAAAAGAATATAAATACCTATTGGTCGTAGAAACCCGGATATACTGAGTCCGTGATATAAATTTACATATATTGGCCGGAAAAATCCTCGATGTACAGTGTGCGCGATAGGTGAACCGCGATATAACAAGGGGTTACCGTATACAAAATTAAACATTATTTTCCATCTTAGTGTTAGTATTGTTTCATTTTGTAAAATAAAAATTTATTTTATGGTTTATTGTTGTTTATATTTTGAATTACATATATATGGGGTCATCAAAGTCTTTCAAGTGCTTAGAGCCGCTATGGCTGTTGAGCCAGCCCTGGTTACAGATATGTGTCTGAGAAAGTGACGATGCTCAAAATTGATTTGTGTACTACCGTGTGTGTGTGTGTGTGTGTGTGTGTTTATGTACGTACGTGCGTGAATACGTACATACTACTAATTTAAAACAGAAGTAAGACAGAATTTAATTGCTACAATCACGTTTAACACTTAGCTGTCTCTGACTTTAACGATATTCCTTGACTTAGTAATATAATTTTCTTCTTTTTTGATAATGATGTTGTCAGTCATGAACGTCTCTTACAGCAATGTAATGATGTTGCTATCATGCATCGGCACTCCGTCGGTTACGACGAGGGTTCCAGTTGATTTTATCAACGAAACAGCTTGCTCATGAAATTAACGTGCAAGTGACTGAGCACTCCACAGACACATGTCGCCTAAACATAGTTCCCAGGGAGATTCAACATGACACGGAATGTTACAAGGCTGGTCCTTTGAAATACAGGTGCTACTCATTTTTGCCAGTTGAGTGGACTGGAGCAATGTGAAATAAAGTGTCTTGCTGAAGGACACAACGTACCACTGAGAATCGAACTCACAACATTACCACCGTGAGCCGAATACCCAAACCACTAAGCTACGCACTTTTGTATAAAAACAAAGTAGAGGTTGAATTTCGACAACCACAATATTCTCCATGTGACTGTATATTCAGTGAGTCATTGAAATAGTTTGGCCCAAGAGTTGCGTCGGGTGTTAGCATTATAAATGTGATTTTTAATCTGCATCAGAACGTTATATTTGTTGATTGGTCAAATATTTAGTCTCCAAAGATGTCCTTGTGATAACTATCTTGAAACCGAACTGAAAAATAGAAAGCAGTAGTTCATGCCTTCCATAATTTTTTCTACTTTTGGCACAAGGCCAGCAATTTGAAGGGAAGGGTAAGTCATTGCACCAATGCTCGACTAGTCCCCTTTCTATCGACACTGAAATACAAAGTTAGCCTCAGAACGCAAAGTCTCAGAAGAAATGCCGCTGAACATTTTGTCCGGCGCTGCTAGCCCACCGATTTTCGTGCCTTCCGTGATGGCACAACTGTCTGAAGGCGAACTGATATCTATCCAGTTTTAAACAGTATTAAGCAAGGATGTGTTCTTGCACCTGTCCTTTTTTTTTTGACCGTTCTTAGCAATACCAAAATCTGCAATTTTCATACTTTAAACTATAGTGGACAGTTTCATCCAGTTCAGGCCTTTTTCAGTAGCCCCTAAGTTATGGTGACGTAAACACACTGTCACCGGTTATAAATTAGGGAAGCAAACACAAATACACACACACACACATATACATATATCTATATAATAAAATAGACCTGTGTGTGTATTCGCTTTTCACACGAAAACGGCTGCGCGAATTGCTTCCATACTTGGGATGCATGAATAATTTTAATAAAAGCTAATCTTAATATATAAAGCTGAAGTTGTGTGTCTGTGTGAAGCCTTTTTGAAAGTTTATAGAAATCCACATTTTCCATTTTTTCGTAAAAATTTTTACATCAATGGAATTTTCTCGATCTGAACTTTCCAGTGCAGTAATTAGATTTTTAAAATTCCTTTTACTTTGTGTCATTTAAGGGAGATTTGGCTGTCGTTTCTAGCAACTTTTATATTCCTTCCCTTCTCCCTGTACCGGCGTTGTTATAGAGAGTAAGAGTAAAAGAGGGAGAGGGAGAGAGAGAGAGAGAAAGTGATACATACAAAGTCATAGATTAACTTGGTT
>NC_068981.1:97237475-97241273 GCF_001194135.2 Octopus bimaculoides | reverse complement strand
ATTGCGGTCTTAAGAATATTATTTAACTACTACTGTAGTTGAATGATGTGTGTGTGTGTGTGTGTGTGTGTGTGTGTGTGTGTACGTGCATGCATGCATGAATGCATGCATGTATGTATGTATGTATGTATGTATGTATAACATACATACATATGTGTGCGTGCGTGTGTGTGTGTGTGTGTGTGTGTGTGTGTGTGTGTGTGTGTGTAACATATTTGTAGACTCACTGAACATCGTCAATTTCATTGCTAATACAACTGTAGCTTGTGTTTCGTGTGCAAGGGTGTAGCAGCAGCAGTACTAATATACCGTCTGTTGTCACTCATCTTCTAGTCACAGAAGATACAGAAGATGTAGTAGTAGTAGTAGTAGTAGTAGTAGTAGTAGTAGTAGTAGTAGTAGTAGTAGTAGTAGTAGATGAGTGGCAACAGCAGTGTTAGAGATGCTGATATTGGTGGTGGTGGTGGTGCTGCTGCTGTTAGTCGTGGTGGTGGTGGTAGTGGTGTTAGTTGAAAGAATGGAGATAGAAGTTGGTGAAGAAGTTTATTGCGAAGCAAACTGAAAATCAGGAAATTCAATTAGAGAGATAATTAGAAATTATCAATGACTAATTAGTTCTACGAAAAAAAAAAGGAAGGAAAGAAAGCTGTTTGAAATGGTGATGGGTGTGGTTGGAAGTTGGGGGGGTTGAAATTTCGTCATGTAACGACGATCAGTTCATATGATAAACTGAATAATAATAATAACAATAATAATAATAATAATAATAATAATAATAATAATAATAACAACAACAATGGTTTCAAATTTTCGCACAAGACCAGGAACTTCAGGTGTGAGGGTAAATCGATTAAATCGACCCAGTGCTCGACTGGTACTTATCTTATCGACCCTGAAAGGATGGAAGGCAAAGTCAACCTCGGCGAAATTTGAAATCAGACCGTAAATATGGACGAAATACCGCTAAGAATTTTGCCCGACATGCTAACGATTCTGCTGGCTCACCTTACTTAATAATAATAATAATAATAATAATAATAATAATAATAATAATAATAATAATAATAATAATAATAATAATAATAATGAGATAGGCTACAGTCCCTGGCAAGGACAGAATTACCAAACAGGGAAGTGGTGAAACAAATTGAAAAGGAAGACAATAAATACGTTGGCATACTAGAGTTCAATGAAATCCTGGAGAAGAAAATGAAAGAACAGCTGAAGAAAGAGTATTTCCGAAGACTACGATTGGAGTTGCACTGAAAATTAACTGGAAGGAAGAAAATTCCAAGCAGTAAATACATAGGCGATAACATCACTTTGGTATGGAACTGGAAACATAAACTGACAAGAGGATAAACTGATGAGTAATGACATTGCACGGAACATTCCATCTCAAGAGCGACACTGATCGATTGTACTTATCCAGAAGAAAGGGTGGAAGAGGTTTGATTAATTGTCAGGATTGTGTTGAATCAGAGGAAAACCGTTTAGGGTGGTATGTAAAAAAATGTATGTGAAGAAATCCGGCATCATCAAAACTGATAATCGTGTTAAAAGAGGGAAAATTAAAGAGTAAAACAAAATAAAACATGAACAAAAGGCATGGAAAGGGAAAAAAATGTACGGTCGGTTTGCAAGAAATGCGAGCGCAAAGACAGATACAGAAATCCGGTGGTTATAGGTGTGGAGGAGTGACTTGAAGATAGAAACATAAGCATTTATATGCATGGCAGAAGAGCAAGCATTGAGGTCAAACTATGTGAAGTACAGAATTGATAAAACAACTGAGAGCGACAAATGCAGAATGTGTGGTGAGAGGAGTGAAACAGTGTGGCACAATGTTAGTGGATACCCGAAATTGGCTCAAGGTGAATAGAAAATGCGACATGACAACGTGACAAGAATGATCCATTGGGAGCTTCGTGGAAATTATGGTCTTGAAAGATCAAAGACTTAGTGTGATGAAATCCTAGAAGGAGTAACTGAGAATGAGGACCTCAAAATTCTGTAGGATGCAATGATTCAGTGTGACCATCAGATTAAACATCGGAAACTTGATCAGAAAAGAAAAAAACTTGCATGTTAATCCACATAGCATGTTCTGGTGACAATAGAATCAAAAATAAAGAAGAAAAAGTGAACAACTATAATGAATTGAAGTGGTAAATATGTAGGTTGTGAACAATGAAGAAAATGGACGTGGTAACAGTAGTGATTGGCGGGCCTGGAAGTATCAGCACTCAACTACCAACATGGCTCAAAAAGATCGGTACAAATGCAAAGATAGAACACATACAAGAGTTCTTCGCAGGATTCTTGAAGCATGATCAGTAAAAAAGTGACACCTTAGTCTGCTGGCTGTGGGCAGTTGACACTTCCCATCATACCCAGCAAAAAAAGACTTCAGAAGTAATTAGTTGTGACTTCTCTTGAAAATCGACAAAATTTGGCAAAAAAAAAAGGGTTTAACACCCAAGAACATTCATGCTGACTTGGTTGCTACATTAGAGGATGACGCTCCAGTTTTATCAACAGTGCAAAAGTTGGCATCTGAATTTAGGAAGAGAAGGGAGAGAGTGTTGATGACTCAACGCCTGGGCGTCCTGCAACTGTCACTGCCAAGGAAAACATTGATTGTGTTCACCATATGGTGATGGATGACAGGCAATTGACTATAAATAAAATAGCCAATGCTATTAGCATAACCGGTAAGAGAGTTGAGAATATTCTGCACAATAAACTTGGCATAACGAAGGTTTCTGCTTTGTGGGTGCAACGTCTTTTGACACCTGATCAAAAGGGCACCAGACTGATCACATCACGGGAAAATTTAACCTTGTTTGAGGCAGACCCAGCTGGTTTCCTTGAACATTTCCTAACCCAGGATGAGTAGCTGTTGGATTCATCATTTTGAGCCAGAGACAAAGAGACAAGACATGCAGTGGAAACACCCCTCTTCACTTGTTCCAAGAAGGCGATGGTCGTTTCATCTGAATGGAAATGGGATGCAGAAGGCATTGTGTTTATTGACTATCTTAAAAAGGGCCACACCATCAATGGAGAGTACTATACCAACTTGCTGAGGCAGTCATGAAAGGCTATGAAGATCAAACGCCTGGGAAAACTGACGAAAGGGGTCTTGTTTTATCAGGAAAATGCTCCAACATACAAGTCCATGCTTTCAATGGCTGCTGTACGTGACTGTGGCTTTGAACTGGTTGATCACTTACCCTATTCTTTTGACTTGATCCAATCTGACTATCATCTGTTCCCTAACATGAAAAAATACTTGGCTGAGAGCCAGTATCACAGTGATGGTGACGTCATATCTACTGTTGACACTTTTGACCAACAGGAGGAAAGCTTCGCCAGTGGGGTCCAAAGATTGAAACACCGATGAAAGAAGTGTGTGGCCGCAAAGGGGGATATGTTGCAAAATAAACCTCATTTGGTCTCAGTCCATGAGGGTATTTTGCTTACCTTCGTGTGATGAAAATCATTCTAGTTTTGATTTCCCTTTCTAGCAGTGTGCGTCTAAAGCAATATTATTTCAATCTGTCCTTTTCTAAAAACAGTAGAAATATGATGATTTCAAGGAAATTTGAAAGCTTATTTCTAGTTGTCGAACAATTCCTATAGAATGATCAGTGATGTCAATTAATCGATACGACTGATTACTAATTGATTACTAATTCATGAATCGGTTGCTGGGTATTATGGCCAGACAGAAAACCCAGACGTTCGAAGTTTGATATCAAAAGTTGACAGTGGGTAAATACAGCGACTGGGGGG
>NC_068981.1:97235174-97236825 GCF_001194135.2 Octopus bimaculoides | reverse complement strand
TACTTTTTTAAGTCTGGATTTTAAGTCTTCATACATATTTGCACCATTCATAAACAAAAAATTGTTGAAACTAGTTTGGTATGTATGGGAATAAATCTATTTAAAAACAACTACACGCTTTTCAAATTCAGGTGCATTTTCAAATCCCAAAGCAAACTCTCCTATATTTTTTCCTGCGTGGGAATACATTTCTTTCCATATATATACATATCAGGTCATTAAGAATGAAATGTCCGCTTTTCTTATGCACCAAGTTTGACAATCGTTAACTCTAATGTTTTATCCTGACAGTTCTTTGTTTTACAACATTGAAGAGTTACATCATCATTTTTCGAAATATAATTCATTGTGTCTGATTACATTGTAAGTTTTCTCTAATAAATCAATTTTTGTGAACCCATGAACAGATAAAAAATTCGTGTTGTTTATGAATGAGTCCCGTCGTGGAACATCCCAGACAGCTTGAAACATCAATATGGTGTTTGGTAAAGATGTGGCGAATGAGTGCGCTGTACGTCATGGGTTTGAGAAGTTCCAGTTGGGTGACTTTGCTCTTGAAAATCAGCCCCGTGGTAGACCTGAGACCTGAGACCAAGGTGAATAATGATGAGCTGGAAACTGTAGTGGAAGCGGATAAATCTCAAACAACGCGTGAGCTAACAGCAAGGTTTGGTGTTTCGATTCCAACTGTATTGGACCATCTCAAACAAATCGGCAAGGTAAAGAAACTGGACAAGTGGGTACCACACGAACTGAATGAGCATCAAATGACACGTCGTCTTGAAACTTGTTGTTCTTTGCTGTCACGGCAAAAAAGCGAACCATTTTTGCTTCGTATTGTTACGTGAGATGAAAAATGGATTCTTTTCAACAATAGCAAGAGTTCTACACGGTGGTTGAATAGAGACGAAGTGCCAAAACACAATCCAAAAAGAATATTCACCAAAAAAGCTAATGGTGTCTGGTTGGTGGTCCAGCGATAGTGTCATCCACTACAGCTTCATAAGATTTGGTAAGTCAATTACAACGGATGTATACATCAACCAATTGGATGGAATGATGAGTAAACTTGCAATTAAGCAACCGATATTGTTCAATAGAGACAAGCCTATTCTTTTGCAAGACCACATATTGCACAAAGAACGCTACTCAAGTTATAGGAAATGAATTTGGGAGTACTCTGTCATCCATCATATTGACCAGACCTTGTACCAACTGACTGTCATGTTTTCCAGTCATTAGACAATTTTTTGCAAGGGAAAAGCTTCAACTCTAAAGAAGATGCAAAAACAGCCTTTCGTGATTCCATCACCTCTTGCTCTCCAGAATTCTTCTCTGCTGGCATAAATAAGCTACCGATAAAATGGCAAAATTGTGTTGATAATTTAGGTGCATACTTTGATTAACTGCATTGCTTTTTTTATTGCGATAAAGTAAAATAAACTTTCAGTTCAAAATTGGATATTTCATTCTTAGTGACCTGATATATATAAATACTTGGACCTCGGGTATATGCTTAGTAGTATGCCGATTAAAGCACTTTCACCATCTAGGATGCCTGGTGTCATGCACAGTTATGATATGTCACTGGATATACGTTAGGAATACCGCAGTATATATTTTTTTTTTTTTTTTTTTTTTTTTTTTTTTT
>NC_068981.1:97229018-97234827 GCF_001194135.2 Octopus bimaculoides | reverse complement strand
TATATATATGTATATATATAAGAGAAGAAAATATACACAGTTTACATAGTTTTAATATATTTTATAAGTGAAAGAGTATTGTGCTTGTCGACCGGTTTCGCTTTCGCTAATCATGACCTTAAAATTATTGTAATTTCGTATTTTCTTAAGATTTTAGTCCTTGTTGTGTATGGGGGTTTGTGAATGAAATGAATCAACAAGTAGGAAATCTAAGGGGAGGTGTTTGGTGATCGTTATTACTCGGGACAGGGAAGGTAATTGCTCATATTTTGAGGAGGGGATAAATAAATATACAAAAACTCAAAAGTTAAAGTAGCGAGATGAAATATGTACAGTGATGGGCATGTGAACATGAATTAAAATATATACAAAGTTGGTTATGCGTTCATATTTAGGCGTGATCTGTATTTCTCGATAAATAGTCTTTTTTTTTATTTAAACGTTCTTGTACAGAAATTGTTTCTTTGCACTGGTACATGGGGAAAACCATGAAGTTTGGTTGGATATTACCTGCACATCTCTCTCTGTGTTCACTCAAAGGAATCTGACTGTACTGTGGGAAACGGTTCTATTCCTTATTTAGTGTGGTTGTCCGTCTAAGTGCCATACTTGTCTGTCTTATATAGTTATGTCCACAGCCTGAACAAGTTGTAACATGAATTAGATTCTCGGAGGCACAAGTGAAGTTGGTTTTAATTGTGAACCTCTCCTCTTGTTTGAATAGGAATTCCGAGCCTTCCAACAGGTTGAGGCATGTTCCACTGTTTGGGAGTCCACAGTTTTCAACCGTTGGTTTCGTGGTTGTTGTGTAAATCTTCACATTTGTCAGAAGTCGTTTCAGCGATTTGTGTTACATTTTGCATTTGATGAATTTATGTGTTTTCAGAATGCTGTTCATTTTTGGATCCCTTGTGAGCATAGATCGATTTTGTTCAATAGTGTTATATGCCTCATTGTTTCTAGGGGTGTGAGTTGACATATACGGTAGTGTTTTGAGATGAGGTGTGGTGGTTCGTTTTGTTTACCTTAGTGTTTTAATGCCTAATTTCTTGGCACGCTTAATTCCACCGTCTATAAGTGAGGGTGGATATTGTCTCTCAGTTAGTGTTGTTCTGAGGTCTTGAAGACGCAGGTCCCAGGTATTTCCATCAGACACTATTGTGCAAATCCTTTTTGCTAAATTAAAGGGGATATTTCTGTTCATGTGTTTCGGGTGGCATGAGCTAAAAAGAAGATATTGTTTCGAGCCCGTTGGTTTATGATAAATATCAGTTACAATTTGGTTGTTGATTTTTTTCTAAGAAAGGGACCTGTTCTTTGCTATATTCCATTGTAAATTGAATGTTAGGGTTTATATCGTTTAATATTGACTTAAATTCCAAAAGTTTATCAACGGTCTCATTCCAAATGATAAAGCAGTCATCGAAATGTCTTTTCCAGTTTTCTCTCATATGCTGGTGAAATGGATGTCCATATTTTTTCAGTGACATTTCATATTTGGTAAATTCAAAATATCCCATTATTAGGTTCGCAAGAACAGGGGGTGCTTTCGTTCCCATCGCAATTCCGAATTTTTTACGATAGTAGGTGTCATCAAATAGGAAATAATTGTTCTGAAATATAAATTTTAAAGTTTCAATAGTAAAAACCTACTTTATGGGTTCCGGAAGTTCTTCGGGGTACTTTTTCAGCCAAAATTTTATTGCTTCTATTCCATAGTCATGTGGGATATTGGTGTAAAGATTAATAACATCGAAGGAAACCAATAAGGTCTCTTCATTAGTTGTTTTTGGTAGGTGCATATCTAGATCGTCTCTAATGAAACTGCTGATGCATTTCAGCAATGTATGTATATATATGTATTGAATTTTATTAAAAGACACTTTATCTCACGGAACCTCAATGTTTTTTAAGGAATCCACTTTCATAAATAGTGTCCTAATATATCAGCTGAATTCTTAACGGTTTGTTTCTGATTGCTAGCTATTCACTGTGTCCTTGGAAGAAGAAACAACTTACACTGATACAGTCCATTTAACTTTTAAAGTAAGCATCGTGAGAAGGTACACACAGTGATATGAATCTATATTATTGACTACTCTTTTAAAGCAATATGAAATCTGTATTAAGCTGTAGTTTTATAGCAACGAGCCTCTTTCAGACCTTTAAGATCAGTGTTAATTCTTTCCCGACCAATTCTAGACACTAGTCAGATATAACTACTTGAATGTCCTTTGCAGTGTAGTGGGTTTCGCAATATCTAAAAGTCTGGCAGAGGTCATTAATATATAGTTGGAATAACATATGACCAAATATAGATCCCTGTGGAACCGTATGACTGACATATTTCTTCGACGAATGAAAACCTTACGCAGAGACATGCTGACAATGCAATGACATGCATGATCCAAGCTATGAATTAGTAAGATCACGAACATTCTCAAAAAGATTTTCTTTTTCTAATAGACTATTAAGATAACAGTGTCACATGTTTACTGAAGATCAATAAATATCACTCCAAGAACTGACCGGAGTCAAGAGATTTGAGAATGTCTTCATCTTCATTGATGAAAATTTGAATAGTGAAGTGATATTTGCACAAACAAAAGAATATTAACAATTGAACACGCCCATAAATTTCCTTAACTGCTGTTAGATTAGAAACGAGAGAGAAGTTGGGAGAGAGAGGGGGAGAGAGACAGACAGAAGGAGAGAGCGATAAAGAGAATAAGAGAATAATAATTATTCAACATTCATGTCTTGCCTGTAGCATCACTGAAAATGGATCTGTTTATTCGCTTTTGCCCGCAACCTGACAAATGAATCTTGTTAATTACACCAGAGCCTACCCTAATTGCAGTAAAAGCTCGTCGGGGAAAAAAAGCAGATTCATTTCTTCTGCCAGAATGTGAACAAAACATTGTAAGAGGTGTTAAGAGTCTCGATTATTACTTTCAAAAGAGAAATTTTTATAAATCTTTACTGTAGCTACAGTTGAAAGCAGAAACTGACTTTATAGATCTTTCTTGAACTTCAAAACATTTTCATTTAGTGATAAACTCTATACGCATTGTATTGTCGTAAGTCGAGCCTTCCTGAGATGCACACAGAACATCGAAACCGTTCTCCCGATTGGATTCCCCTCATATGCCAACGGAAATTTGTCAAACTGCATCGGGTCATCTAAATCGTATCTAGATAGAGTATTTATGTCAGCAGATACGGATAGCGTAGGATGTCTCAGTGTCAGCTATACAGACTACAAGTTTATTTTCTGAAGTGAACCAATGATAAGATGAATAGACGGGAGCCTGGCTACTGGAAGCTGAATGTACTTTTACATTTATGGAAAGTCTGTAGCGACCAGACTAGTGAACTTATAAGATGTTGACAGGGAGAATCGTCAACAACCAGTAGTAGGTCTCTCTGAATATAGTCATTAGAGTAGAAGTGATAGGACATAGAAGAGCTATGATAGGCAAGATAGATTAGAGAGCGAGCTAATAAGTGAATTAGAGAAGGTAATTAGAAAAGGCATCGTGACCGGAATGTTAACGAAGAAAATGGCGCTCGCCTATTTCTTCGGCGTAAAACATGAAGGTTTTGTTATCATAGTTAAGGCAAATGATCTTAAACATGGAGGTTCGAAAGTCGCTCGATGTATCCAGCTAGAGGTGAGATGTGAAAACAAAGACACATTTAAGTATTTGACGGATTTCAACTTGGAGAAGCTTTTCGATTCCAGATAGACATATGCGGTTTTTCAGTAGCACTTTTCCAGACTGTAGTGGTTGGCCAGAGATGGTGAACTATGTGCCTCCCTCAACGGCCTCTGATGACTCTTGACAGGAAAGATAAAGATATATGTAAAACAGCAACTGAGATACGGTTGACAGAAAGTGACAGTGTGAGGGGCAAACCACCTGGATTGGAAGGCCTACTCCACGACCTTTATGGATAAATACCAAACTTGTTTTTTTGCCTCTTTTCAGATTCTAGTTGCAATAAACGTTTTGACAGACGTGTACTGCAACCAGTAAAACACTGTCCAGCTCTGTAAGCCAGGAAATGGTGGTGTTACTAGAGGACGCTATCAACAAGTTTCGGCACATACCGTTTTTTAATGCAGATTAAGATTTTGGCCAAAATGATCATAAAGAATTTGGTTCTGCTTTACAGTTGAGATCACACAAACCTGTAATATTTTCGAAAGATGTGTCCACAAAAAATTCCACCGTACTTGATACATCTAATAAATCTGGTTACAGTGGATTCCTTATCTATTTGGATCGATTCAAAGCCTTCGATGTGTTTGACTATCAGTATTTAGTGATGTCCTTCAGTGCAGTCGACTTTATTCTGTTTTTAGAAGCTGGAACATTTCAGCGCACAACGGCATCAGTTCGGTGATTTTACTATATTGTGACTTATTGGAACCGCTTCGAACCATACGTTAGGTTCGTCAGTGGTTGATCCAATATATTTTGACTCTTGCGGAATTGCTACGGAATCTACAGTGTTGAGGGACACAATGCTCGAACAGGGATGCAGAAAGATAGTGCTGGTATACGCGAACTGCACTAATGTCATAGTGTCAGCCACCACGAAAATGAAGGTGGTCGGCACCACTGACAGAACACAACGTAATAAGAGGAGTAAACATTAATATTGACAAGTTCGTGGGTTTACAAATCAGCTCCTGGAAAGGCAAGTTCGACACCCATGGGTTTGGTTAAAGTGCTTTGAATTTGATTCAAGCTACACATCTAGGTAGACAGCAATTGGAACGAAGTTAGTAAATTTTTCAATCTCACCAAAAAGTGGGCTGAGAGGAAGCCATTGTTGAAAAGTTGAGCTGAGGTGACGAACACAAACATCGCCTCCGAGAGACACTTGGCATGTTCAAACAGTAACTGAGCTGTCTGTTTCCGAGGACTATCAGCCTGGGACAATTTCCAGAAATCCCTGGTCTGGCAACTCTAGATGTTGATGGAGTTTGAAGTATTTGAGGTCTCTGAAGAACAACCTTTGCCATGTTCAGAAAGCAGTCTTTGTCATGTTATGTGTGTGTGTGTATTCAGTAGGAGTAACCGCAGAGATAGCGATTTGAAGCGATCGTGAGGAATCTATCTAGTTGAGTGCTAATCATGTTTAAGGAAAGTGAGGTGCGAAAGCTTTCGTCGATGAAAATAACAAAGGAAAAGGACTTTAAGTCGCAGCATCACCCACTACACTAATTGTTCTTCCCTTTTCCATCCTCTTCTGCTGGTCCGGCTAAAGAAAACGGCGCCATATTGGATGTTATTTTGAATTTTTGGTGGGTAGGGATAACAAAATCTGCTCATAATATAGACCTAAAGAAAGAGAGACAAAAAGAACTAACCAAGCCTTTAAGGCTGTGATCAGTTCTGCAATGAAAGGAAACACAAAAACTAACAATAGCAAATTCCTGAAAGGGTAAATTATTTACTTTCTCTCGCGTCTGATGCGGTCAGAACAAAGTATAATAATAATTATAATAATAATAATAATAATAATAATAATAATAATAATAATAATAATAATAATAATAATAATAATGATGATGATGATGATGACAATGATGATCAGTATATTTGTGAACTGAATCTTTTCCTATTTCCTCTCCTCCCCATCATCACATACACATTCACACACACACACATTGATTAATACGCCTTCTGAGACATTCTGCTTTTCTCACATACATTTGCATACTCTCTCTTTCTCTCTCTCTCTCTCTCTCTCTCTCTCTCTCTCTCTCTCTCTCTCTCTCTCTCTCTCTCTCTCT
>NC_068981.1:97224713-97226432 GCF_001194135.2 Octopus bimaculoides | reverse complement strand
TGTGTGTGTGTGTGTGTACCCCACCACAGCTTCACTGCTAGTGTTGGTTTGTTTACGTTCCCGTAACCTAGCCGTTCGGCAAAAACTGACCGACAGAATAAGTACCAGGCTTAAAGAAACAAAAATATAAGTACTGGGGTCGACTCATTCGACTAATAGTTCTTCAGGGCGGTTCCCCAGCATGGGCGCAATCTAATGACTGAAACAGATAAAACATGAAGATTAGATAATGTCATCCTAGATAAACCCTTTCCTCAAAACAAGTTTGAAACAAAGTTAAAGCTAGAATTAAATAATAGCCGCTAGTATAGAGTGTCGCTTTTAATGATCTGGAATGGATAAGAGGAAGAGTCTATTCTGGTGCGGTCTTCATTCTGAACATTTGGGGATGGGAGAGCTGCATATCTTTTTTTTTTATTCTTTTTCTTTTTCACTTGTTTCAGTCATTTAACTGCGGCCACGCTGGGGCGCCGCCTCACCGTGTTTAATCGAACAAATCGACTCCAGTACATTGTTTCTAAGTTTGGTACTTATTTTATCAGTCAGTTTTGCTGAAACGCTTAGTTACAGGGAGGTAATCAAACCAACAACAATTGCCAAGCGGTATGGGAGACAAACACAGACACACACACACGCACATCATATAATGTATGCATGTATCTATGTATGGACGGGCTTCCATACAGTTTCCACTTGCTAAATTCATTCGCAAGATATTGGTTGACAGGTGACTACAGTAGAAGACACTTTCCTAAGGTGCCGCGCAGTGGGACTGAACCTAAAACCACGTGACTGCAAAGCGAACTTCTTAACCACACAACCAGTTGTTGCTGTTTACCATTAGCTTAGTCCTGATTAAGTAAACCTATGATCAAAGGCGTTCCAACTGTGCCTATTCCAACTTCTTTACATACTTAGGACGACATTGTCCAGTGGTTCTTCAGTTTTAGGTCAGTAGGGCTTGATTTGAAGGAGATTTGGTTGCTTTTTCCAGGAAGTCAAACGACTGGATAAATGGGCCATAAGTCTCAAGGCACTGCTTTCACTGTCATTCACGTCCAGGGCTACTAACATTACCATCTGGGCCCAGGGGAAAGACCATCCTTACCACCTGTACCTAGACCATTCCAAAACACCTACTCGATCCGGACTGAGGTGTAAACTTTTTGGTCACCCAGAAGCGCATCTGCCTACGTTCCAGAGATTTCTGATTTCGTAAATGTTTCGAGGAGGAGGCAGGACGAGGGGAATAAGAAGGGGGTAGGACAGGGGGCAGGAGAGGGATTGTAATGAGGAGGATGATTGTTGTATAGTGAAACTGTACACCCCTTCCGGTAAAAAGTGGTAGTACCCAGCCATTATAAATAGACTAGCAGCCGGTCGACAGAAGGTGAGAAGGAATAAGGTCGAAAGTACGTGTAGACTGTGTTGATAGTTGTGTCTGTGCTAATTATACTGTGATACTGAGTGGACGTTATATCGATCCAACCTTTGGAGGATAATAACACTGCACGACCGGAGGTCGTACAGTGCCAGATAGAAACATCCAATCGATGACTTCGGAATATAACAGATCTGTCAGAGCAACAATTGTCGTCAAAAGAAGGATACAACAGTAGCAAAAGATCGCATTACAACAACAACAATGATGATGATGATGATGATGATGATGATGATGATGATGATGATGATGATGATGATGATGATGATGATGATGAT
>NC_068981.1:97221057-97224552 GCF_001194135.2 Octopus bimaculoides | reverse complement strand
TGGTGGTGGTGGTGGTGGTGGTGGTGATGATGATGGTCATGACGAGGACCATGATGATGCTGTTGTTGTTAATATTGATTACAATTGTACTACTATAACCCTGACGATGTTGTTGGCATGATTATGGTGTTACCAGCAAGAGTATCCTACCCACCATTTTTGTTTATCTTAATGGCAGAGACATGACTGCTGCTTGTTGTATCGATCTCGGAAAGATGAGAGGAAACTCGATTTCAGTGCGATTTGAACTCAAAAATATAAAAGCTTAATTCCTGCACAACACTTTATCAACACTCTACTGGCCCAGCCAGCCAGCAATCAACTAGAACAGACTGAATAGCAACTACACCAGTATTCTGAAAAATAAACGCACCCAAAAAGAACAAAAAATAGAAAATATCTATCAACTTTTTAAAAGAATGACATCAAAACGACACAAATCAACAGAGAGAGAGAGAGAGAGAGAGAGAGAGAGAGAGAGAGAGAGAGAGAGAGAGAGAGAGAGAGATTTTAGAAACGCAACATACGCGAAATTAACAAGCCTTTAAGACAATAGGTCCCCTCTAAATCACAAAGAATCCGTTTATAAGAAAAGCAGCAATACCTCTTTGAACTAAGGCGAACATTACATCAACAAAATTCAAAACGATTTTGCCAACAACTAGATAAAAAAAAATAAAAGACAAATAAATGCAACGCTTGCAGTAAAAGAAAGAGTAGGAAGCAGAATGAACAGAGAAACAAATATGAATTCTGGATGTATCGTTACAAGCGAGCATGTTGAAAAGAAGCGTAACAACAACGAAAGAAGAACAACAGCTCTAAACTATAACAGAATAGTTCCTGTTGCAGGATAGGAATTGAAAAGCAACTGGAAATAACGAAGTTCCAAAATTCTGGTTAAATCACATAATGACGGCATACACTTTAAACGCAAGAAACTAGTACTAGAGGAAACATATTAATTAAAGAAGGTGTGTAATACCAGCTTCATCATTATAAGATACCCTACATATATTTGAAAAATATTCAACGACATCTGACAGAACCAGACAGTAACACTTGAATAGCACAAGAAAGGAAAGAAGTACCTTAATCACACCCACAAGACTAAGGAAACATCAAACCTCCAAAGCAACAGATTTATATCCTGCTTGCTTGAATTATAAAAAAGCCCTAACAATATTTCCGCAAAGGCTATAATGTTCATCAAGGCAAAAACAAAAAAATAGAAATAGTTCCAGAAGAACAGACGGTGTGTTGCAAAGATTCATATGGTTGTAAATATCGGTTAGTGATCGGTAAAGCTATAACTGAAAACCACACAAGGAGATACGAAGCTCGGAACATAATATGAATTGATTACCTGAAGGTTTTTGACAGTGTTCCCTACTCGTAGATTCTCGCAAGATTCACAATGAGAAAAGTACTTCCCTGTACAAGGCAGATTAATACCAAACATGCCAAGAGTAAAGAAAGGGCAATTTTACAAAGTCAAACGAAAGAAATCGTAAATAAACTTTGGTTGTTAAGTGAACTGGAGAGCCAAAAATAAGAAATTTCAAAAAATTCCTCACTGATTTTTGAACCTGCCACTATAAAGCTGATATAAATAGAAAGTACCTACCACTGGACTGATAAGAATTAAAATAAAGTAAGGATAGTAGGTTTAGAAAAATATTTAGAAGGAAGCTTTTGAGTAATTTTATGCACTCACTGTTACTAACACTTTCAATAAACATGCTAAACGGGACTGCACAAGAGAAGGAGGGCAAGGAAATGATGTGCAACTATCTCCTCTATGAAGGATTATGTGAAGATGACAAAGAACTAGCAAATTGTTGCGTACTATGTGTGATTTATGCTGGGAAGTTGAAATGAAAGAAGTAAGGATTTGCAGCTGGAAAGTTATTATAGAATTAATTCGCTACTGCAAGTGTATACAAATGCAGAGAAAGAAATATTGAGAGAAATTAATACAAATAGCTACAAAATGTGAATGCGGGAGAAAAAAAAACATTTTCCATCTTCAGGAAAGTTAACAAATATAAAACGGAGAGAAATGTAATAGACAGTGTGTACGGTATGGAGAAATAACAGAAATTATCAAACGCCAAAATATTAAATTGAAAATATCACAACAAAATGCCATACTAAGACTGTATAAGAAAATTCCTTTGGTAGTCAATATCTGACAAGACTGTGCAAAGTTAAAAACGATGAAGAAAATTAACTGCACTGGCTGAGAAGCCCATGACTGAAAGCTGGAACCGAAGTGATTTTGATCTCAGCACAGACCAAATACTTTCCATCAGAAATTACTGAAAATACATTACAAAACAGATTACAAAAATGAACCACAGAATACGTGAAAGCTGTGAAAAAAAAAAGCAATTATATTATTTCTGGCTGCAGTCTTCACGAAAACGGAATATATAAACAGATATGAGAAGGGTTATCTATACTGTTAACTATACCAGTATTATGGGAGATGCACAGAAAAGAGATAGAACAGACATTACCAAGTCTCTAGAATATGTTGGCATATGCAGACAGGAGGACTGAAGTAAATTTCCCAGATTTTATCAAACACCAGTAGGAAAACATTTTGTGTCCTCTTCGATGTATTACTTCTAAAATAATAATAATAAATCTTTGAAAGAAATTGTAGAAACTATCCATCAGTGACGAGGAGAGTGGGAACGTGTTGCATGGATAACAACCTGTCCTCTATACCATACAGCTCAGGCATGAAGTCTATCGAATGCCCTATACGGGAGAGACTGATGAAAGCAGCAGAAGAAAGGCGGATTCACAGAAAAGAACACTACAACTCAAACAGCATTGGGATAGCCAACAAGTGCTGTTTGTGTGGCAAAGACTGTCATTCGCGCATTGGAATGTTCAGCCACAGGTAACGCTGTTCCTGAAGAGCAGACAACTAGGATCTTTACCTACGATCACTAATGACAGACGGATGCTAAAAAGTAATAATAAGTAAAGACCTGGAAATAGAAATATTTAGAATATGGGAATTGGAAACTGAAATTACCCCCATTAATAATAGATACTTTATGAATGGTAAAACGATGCAGAAATTAAAACGACAAAGCCTAAGTATCAGGTCATCCCATAAGTTCTGTCCAATTTTACATTTTTTAAAAATTGAATGAAATTTGATAGTATTTTAGAATGTCTAATGGAATTTAAAATTATTTTTATGCATTTGTGTACATTTAAACTAATTAAATATTATTTTACAGAATAATAGAATTAAAATTTCTTTAATTAAAACCTTTTCTAACATGGAAGTATCCAAAGAGCATTTGAGGCACATAATGCTTTATGAGTACAAAAAGGGAAACTCTGCAGCCGAAGCGACTCGAAACATTCACTCAGTTTATGGGAAAGAATACTTGAATGAAAGAACTCGCAAAAGATGGTTTGCAAAATTCAGAAATGAAGATTTCAGCCTTGAAGATGAAGATCGAACAG
>NC_068981.1:97216639-97220726 GCF_001194135.2 Octopus bimaculoides | reverse complement strand
AAAAAGTTCAACCACAACCGAGAAGGGAACTTCATTGGAAAAAGGCTCTTCTCTCTATCTGGTGGGATTGCAAAGGAGTAATTCACTTTAAATTGTTACCACCTAATGCAACAATC
This sequence comes from Octopus bimaculoides, assembly GCF_001194135.2. Lineage (NCBI taxonomy): Eukaryota > Metazoa > Mollusca > Cephalopoda > Octopoda > Octopodidae > Octopus > Octopus bimaculoides. The sequence goes on along the minus strand of NC_068981.1, from coordinate 97,220,610 downwards.
AATGCTCAAGCGTACTGTCAGCAATTAGAGCGTTTGAACCAAGCTTTGAAGAAAAGAAGACCCGCTTTAGTGAATCAAAAAGGAGTGATGTTTCATCAGGACAATGTGCGACCTCACACTGCAAAGATCACATCACAGAAGATCGAAGAGCTTGGTTGGGAAAAAATTCCTCACCCACCTTATTCTCCCGACCTTGCTCCTTCAGACTACGATTTGTTTCGTAATTTACAGAATCATTTGGGGGACATAACTTTCGCAAGCCAGGAGGAGGTCGAAACTGATATTTCAGAGTTCTTTGCTTTGAAACCAAAAGAGTTTTACATTGATGGGATTAAAAAGCTTGTAAAGAGATAGAAGGAAGCCATAGATAATCAGGGAAAGTACATTGATGATCAAATATCAATTAAATATAACATTTGATCACTTGTTTTCTTTATTCAAAATTCGGACAGAACTTATGGGATGACCTGATATATAGATACATGTATAATACACAGAAACCAACACTTCATTGACATGTTGCTTAAGAGAACTCTTAATACAATATTTAAAGAAAACGCAAAGCAAAATATTCCACATTCGCAGAAATACGCGATGTGGCATTCGTTTGTGCAGCGACAGCACACCTTTACTGAAGTAATGATGATGACGATGATGTTGATGGTAGTGGCGACCTTCTATTTATTTTACAATTATTTTACAGAAACGGATCATATGATCGAAATGGAAACTGGTCAAAAGATTGTTTACGAATCCTTAAAGCCAACTCCACCACCAGACGATACCAATTATGATATCAATTACTTTTAAGTTAGACATCAAACAATATACATATTAGCGTTGGAAAGAGTTCATTTCTGACATAAATGAATGATTGATATTTCTGGTAATCGGTATGACACCTTATAAAGGAAGGATAAATTCGAAGATGAGACAGTCAAGACTTCCGTGCAGTATTAAAGACGTAAAGTTTAATTTTACGGCCTGGTTGATGGTAGAAAAGCCAGCGCTTGCAACCTTTTGCAAGAATTTCCGAGACAGAAACCAAGGTTTATGGATTAAACTCAGTGAGGATAGTTGGTTCGAACGCATTTTAACTATTGTCTTTTTAAAAATCCCAACACTAACTGGGAATTTTTCATGGATTGTTTTATAAACGTATGAGGACGTTTTTATTAATAATCTTTCCTTCGACGTTTTGAGGATAGAATCTTCAGATTCCTTTCTCTCTGCCTCAATTTTGTTTTTTATTTTGGTTTATAAAGTCCATCAATTTCACAGTTGCTTTTGTCCACCACAGTGAAATTGATAGATACATTTTGCATACAGTTGGAATATTTTGTTGTTTTTGTAGTCTCGCTTTTGAGTGTTTCTGTGTTTCTGTTTTCTTGTTGCTGCTGTTGATGATGATGATGATGATGATGATGTTGTTTATGATGATGATGATGATGATGATGATGATGATGATGATGATGATGATGGTGTTGGAGTGGTTGTGAATTTGGCTGCAGTTGTGAATTTGTTTTTTGTGAATTTGTTTTTTTGTGAATTTGTTTTTTCTGTGTTCTTCGAATAGGGCTATCCTTTTTTGCCTGGCCCCTCTTGCTACAGTCTTCCATGATTCGGCCTGCACTTCTTTCTCCATATCATTGTTGTTGTTTTTGGTTGGGGGACCAGAGAGTTCAGAAGAAGCTTGCCTTTCCATGGCAGCCGGGAGTAAATTCCTTCGTTGTCTTGGTTTGGGTGTGGGTGTGGGTGTTGGAGTACTGAGCACTTCCTCTTGATTTTGTGCTTGTATGCTTGTAAGTGTTGGCAGCAGTGGGTATTTTTTCTTTGTTCGAGGGCAGAAAGCCTTTAAGTGAGTCACAAATCCACATATGTAACACCTTGGCTTTCTACCCCCAACTATCACTGACAAATGGGTGCCATCCGGGAGGTCTATCAGGTCGAGTATCTCATCAATATACATTTGGTTAGACTGTATGGTCAATTGCATACTTATACCTGACCATTTTTGTTGAGGTATTTTCTTTGCCTCCAAGATAGCCACTTCTTCCTCTATACTCATCAAGGCGGCTACCACCAACCAGGTGTTGGATATTTCTGATGGCACGTTTATTACCCTAACTTTAGCGAGGCGTTGGCCGCGATAGCTGGGGATTAAGAAGAATTCGTCATTCCTTAATGCCGTCGCGGAATGAAACCTGGCTTCTTCCTCAGTCCCAAATCACACTTCAATCGCACCACACTTCTTTCCTCGAGTGATGTGGGTCTTGTTTTCCCACGTGCGCACAAGACATTTTTGAACTTGGGCCCCAGTAACATTTTCTACCCGGGGCGATTTTACTCCGATGCAGCGGTATGTAACCGGGTATCTCAAAGTGTTTTCGATCACCTCAGGTGGAGGGTTGAAGGCTACTCTTTCCCATTTCTTTTTACAGTTTGTCTGGCGAGTTTTAAATCTTTATCTATGGGGAAATCTAGATTTCTTGCAGCACTTGTAAAAGAAATCCACTTTCCGGCATCTTTCCTGCGTTCCGGCTCACCATTCAATCTGAATAGTCGACCGAAGTGCAACCGAAAAGCCTTACACACCTGCTTGGAGTCGAGTAACACATGTGCATTATGGAGCGCCAAAGACCGAATTGAGGTTTTGTTTCCACATTGCGCCTCTGCTATTCGGCCCCATCGGACGGTTTTCGTTCCCGCGTGTCTTAGAGCTTTGACATTGCAGCTTTTGTGCTTCACGTTGAAGAATTGTTAAAGAATTAGTCGAACGTCAATCTCGCTGCGAATACGTTGGTTGCAATGGCTTTCCTATGCGCCTCTTCTAAGTTTCCAGTGCCTCTTTGTTCTTGTTTTCTCTATCATTACAACCTTCTTAAGCCTTATCGATTCTACTCTAATCGCCCTTTTCAAGGTAAATCACCATTTGTTACAGTCTCTGTAAGCTTGGTGCACCATGTCTACATTGTTGCATTCGGGAAATCCAGTCGGTAACTGTCAGACAGCAGGAAATGTCTGAGCAGATTTGAGAAACTTTTGCATCTCCTCTCCTATCAGCTAGCCCCGCTCAATCCGGACGTGTATCCAAGAAAGTGTTCTAATCACCCACTAACACTAAATAGCTGGGCGTTCCCAGGAAAACCTCCAGAGGCCCGAAGAAATCTGGTCGCATCTTGAATTACCAACTTACTGTCCGGGTCCAAGATCGACCGTATCTCGAGGTCCAAGACTTTCCGACACAGCACTGCTTCCCACCAAGTAAGGGATACGAAGGTCTAAGTCACCAAAAATGGGTGCTAAAGTAGGTGTGTCGGAAATCCTGGCATCGCTGATAGCTATCACATCCAAACCTAGTGAACTGAAGTCATTGAGCAAGCGAACCTATTTCCAGGGTAACTCAGGCTACGTGCATTAATATACCTCACTTTCAGAACTACCACGTTGGTAGAAAGGAGAAAAAGAAACTGGGTGTTTTCCCATTGGGGATCCCGACCTGATGACTTGGCCTCCATGAAATTTTGGGGTGCCTTTGGGAAGTTCTTTAGAAACCTACTGTTGGTCTCCTTGTGCCGGAGTTTACCACATCATTGGAGAAATTATCCCCTCATTATTTTGTCTATCTTCAAGCCCAACTCTATTTTCAAATTTTGTGGCACCTTTTGGAAGTACTGCTCCTGAAAACCTCACCTTCTGCTCTACTGTTTGGCTTTCATGCGATAAAAGATATCAGTTTTTGATATGTTCCTTATAAACACAAAGCTTCGGTTGGGTGTGTTTTGTTGATATCATGTTTATGTCCCCCGCTGGTGCTGTTCCTGTGAGTCTTTTCTTTTTGTTGAGATGGGTGGTGGAGTTGTCGTAAATTTGTCTGTGTTTGGTGTGGGTCAGGTTTCAGTGATGCGCCGTGATTGTGGAATTAATTTAGAGAGAGTGTGACCTTTTTTTAATTTTTAACGAATTTCATA
>NC_068981.1:97213680-97215882 GCF_001194135.2 Octopus bimaculoides | reverse complement strand
GGCAGGGGATGGTGGCGAACCCTGCTGTACTCTTCCACCACAACTTTCTCTCACTTCCTGTTTCTGTTGTGCCTGTAATTCAAAGGGTCAGCCTTGTCACACTGTGTCACGCTGAATATCCCCGAGAACTACGTTAAGGGTACACGTGTCTGTGGAGTTCTCAGCCACTTGCACGTTAATTTCACAAGCAGGCTGTTCCGTTGATCGGATCAACTGAAACCCTCGACGTCGTAAGCGACGGAGTGCCAACAAGTTGTGTTCGCCACTAATACTAATGTTGTTGTTATGGGGGCTCTGGTGTCCACATTAATAGGAGCTTCCTCTCTCACATTTTTTTAGGACAGAAAACTCTCAAGTGACCTTCGGCACCACACAATTGGCATCTTGGCCTTCTGCTCTCAACTGCGACACACAGCTTCAGTCCACTATGGGATCCTTTCCACACCCTTCAGTTTGATCTCAAACCAAAACTCCCTCTCTGTTCATTTTACGTCGAGGAAGCTGTCTTCCTTCTAAGATAACACAGGCCAACAGCCACCAATCCAACCCAGTGTCTTATGGTGATAGGTCCTTCTCCCTAATTATGTTGGATAGAGGGTGGGCTCCTTGTCGAGTATGGAAAGTAAGGAGTGTTTCAATACGAGAACTTCGCTCTTAAAAAGAAACTCCAGCTCTCCCGAATTGCCTTACTCTCTTTGCACGATTTATACTGACCCATATTTTTTTGAGTGCTCTTTCCACTTGGGTGTGTGTTGACGATTGCCGACACACGGTGATACACCACCGTCTTCTGAACAGTTGCTGCCAAAACGTCAGCTGGGATAACTTGGGCTGTGCCAAGTGCGCTTCTTTGTCGTTTACGGACTGCGAGAAGCACTGATTTCTCCACATCCCAGCAAAAAATTACTTCAACATTGTCGTTATTCTTGTTGTTGTTGCTGTTGTTGTTATTACTACTGTCGTCGTTGTGCTGCTGCCGTTGTTACAGGTGTTGTTAAAAACGTTGCCCTTACTAGTGCTACCGCTGTCATTATTATTGTTGTTGTTATTATTGATGTTCTCGTGCACACACTGCTTTTTAAAGCCACACTGAACTTCTAAAACGCCATCGGGTGTGTCATTTTCTCCAATGAAGTTGGTAGTGGTATGCGTCGTTCTTTCTGCTACCTTCATGCTTAATCTGATAGTAGACGTTAATAATGCCGTAATTCCAACAGAGGACGTGAAAACAGACCCTACTGTTTAACTGGTACTTATTTTACTATAGGCACAAGGCCTGAAATTTGGGGGAGGGGTAGTCGATTACATCGACCCCATTACTCAACTGGTACTTAATTTATCGACCCCGGGGATGAATGACAAAGTCGACCTCGGTGGAATTTGAACTCAGACGCTAAGGTGGCTAACGACTCTGCCAACTCGCCACCTTAATAATAATAATAATAATAATAATAATAATAATAATAATGATCTTTTCTTTATTTGCCACAAGGGCGCAGTCATATAACAGCACATGGGGTTTACAAGACATTTGGGGTGTAGACAAACAAGTTATGTGAAAACAAGAAGCTGGGCAAAGACGTTATACAGTATACACACATGACACCAGTTAAATTTGGCAATAACAAGGTAAATACATAGAAATAGATCAAAGATTACAGAAAAACACAAAATAATTAAAGATATGATTTAAATTTTAGTCCTCCTAGAATTGGTCAGAGCATTCCACAACTCACTTCGTCTTAACCCGCACTATCCACTTTGTCCTGACACCAAAAAATCTTTCATCCCGAAAGAGCCTGTGAACAGTTCGGGTGTTGGAGCAGGAAAGCAAAGGACCAAGTCAAAAAATAAAAAAATTAAAAAAGCATTCTTAATCTTACAGACAGCTTGTTTCTCGTATGCTCTAGAATATGGGACCCCATCTCTTCGCATATCTATGCATTGTCTGCGCCACATTGTTCAAGTAAATCATATCTTTTGTTAGTCGTTCGCTTTCAATACAAAGCACTGTGAAAACCAAGATGCTCTCTTCGGAACACATCTTGAACTTTTTCTCCACCTTCCTCTGAGGATTTGTTTTTGTTTTGTTTTTTTTGGTGAGGGGGTCATATTCTTTCTTTCTTTTTGGTGAGGGGGTCATATTCTTTCTTTCTTTTTTTCTTTTTGGTGAGGGGGTCATATTCTTTCTTTCTTTTTTTT
>NC_068981.1:97210510-97213362 GCF_001194135.2 Octopus bimaculoides | reverse complement strand
GGGGTCATATTCTTTCTTTCTTTTTTCTTTTTGGTGAGGGGGTCATATTCTTTCTTTCTTTTTTTCTCTTTGGTGAGGGGGTCATATTCTTTCTTTCTTTTTTTCTTTTTGGTGAGGGGGTCATATTCTTTCTTTCTTTTTTTTTCTTTTTGGTGAGGGGGTCATATTCTTTCTTTCTTTTTTTCTCTTTGGTGAGGGGGTCATATTCTTTCTTTCTTTCTTTTTTTTTTGCACCTTTAACGCTAACCCTAATAGTTTTCCCTTCTTGCTCTTTCTCCTGTTTATTACTAAATTTACAAAACAATAGGGTAGTGCTACATGGAGAGTGAAGGCCTTGCCTTCCTTAGCTTCTACGACTGAGAGCAAAGCGGTTTTTATGGTCACACTTGGCAGCAACCGGTTTTGCAAATAGCTGTGTTACTAGGACACCAGCAGACGGTACTCTGGAGACTGGTGGTTGAGGCTCAACATCGCCTTTTCCACTACTCCAGCTCTTCAAGGACTAAAACCATTAAGTAACTCTTGCTACCACGGCTATAATTGAGCTGTCTTGCCTATGCTGTCGGTTTCGTCGCTTTTGTATCAACGCCCACGACATGAAAGAATGGTCCTATGGTCCTGTGGGATCATGAACTTAAAAACCCATGCTGATTCCTCCCGGCTGCATGTCGTTCGTCATTACTTATGCATTTACCACAGTGCTACAAAGATGACAAGTGTTATACTGCATTGTGTACAGAGTGAATAATTCATGTAAAAAGCTCTGATGCCACACCCCATCCTCGGTCTTAAAGGCCAAGCAGACAATACTATAAACTCTGCCTGTCTTTATGGGCAAGGTGCTAGTCCAGATATAAGCCAGAGCATCCCTTATCTGGTCTTTCGTGGGCGTAAGCAAAACCTCTCCTTCGTAAATCGAAGACAGACCAGTTCTCTCGTTACCGGTTTCTCAATAAAAATTTTGGACAAGTTTTTATTTTGGATTGTCCATATCCAAAATTTCAATGTTAGAAACAATTCTTGTCCAATTGTAGGTCTGTGCGTAAGTGTCAATGTTCTTGCTGACGTTGTTAGAGTTGTTGCCTCTTCCGGATGAATTCCCAAAACGGTTTCGTCACTCTTGTATCTCGAGTTTCGTGCCAGTAGAGTGTGTCCATTAAATGATATTGCTCCTCCGAAAGCACTGTCAGTTCTCGAAGTTATCCATCGTCTCTGTGCTGAAACTTTTCTGGAGCGGACAAAACTATTCATCCTCTTCGACGCTCGGTCTTTCCTTGACGACGCTGTCCCTCTTTTATTATTTTACTGTCCAATCTCTTGATGCGAGTCTTTCACCTCGATCTCTTCACACGATTAGGCTGAGGAATCGAAGAGATCTGGGGCAGAGAAAATAAGTAATATAAATTGTACATGTGTGCGTTTCGTTGGGCACTGCAGGGAAACTTTTGTAGTAAGTTCAGCGTTGAAAGCTCCTGTTACTGTTGCTGATCATGTTGTGGTCTGCAACACCAGCAGCTGCTGGTGTTGCATCTGGTAATGGTGCTATTACTACTACAGTTGCTACTGGTGATGTTTGTATCATCCGCAATCGGAGGATTATTTCTTTTGTACTTTGTTGTGGGAGAAGGCGCTTAGACGGTTTATAGCGCCAGACATGTGGTACATAGACCTTTTCTCTTAACTACCACAAACAGCTGAGTGCCGCTTAGCACTCGAAGGTGTCTTCGACTCTATCCTGCTCTACTCGGATCAAGAGTTTGCCACCTACCCATGACCTGTTTACAGAATGATTGCTTTATCTTCATCTGCCAAAGTTGTTGCCACCAACAACCATATGCTTATTTCCGGCAGTACACCTACCACTTTCGCTTTCACCACCTGTCGGCTCATGCATGATAGGATTAAGATAAAATCCTTGCTCTTCAATGGGGAACTGGAATGATTCTTCAATTCACTCTCTAAGAAGAATCTGATCTCCACATCTTGTACTGACTGCCACGTGAAAGAAATTGTTTCCACACTGCCTTCAAGCATCGCTCCACTTACACATAAAGCAGCCCATCCACTCATCGACTCTTCGTGCTTATGTGCAAGTAGGACACTGAGCATCGGTTGGGCTCCTGCACGACTTCTTGTGACACGACCAGAGCAACTTTGCTTCCGGACGAATCCTCTGGCTTCTTTCAGGTCATCCTTCTGCATCACCAATTCCTTGGGGATTCTTTCTGCACTTAAAGATACCTTTCTGTGGCCATTATTACTGTGAAGGCAGCAAGCTCACAAAATCGTTACCAACGCTAGACAAAATGCTTAGCGGCATTTCTTCCGGCTATGTTCTTTTCGAGGTCGATAAAATAAGTACCAGTTGAGCACTGGAGTTGATGTAATCGAATTGGATTACATCAACTTCATAAACTTCAAACTTTGTGCCTACAAGAGAAAGAATTATTACTAAGTGAGCCATTGTTGCCATTGGTAGTGTTAATGCCAGAAGTCGCAGTGAAAGCCAAGTTGGTGGTAAAGATTGGTGCAACAATATTCAGTCGAGTCGATGTTGAATGGTGTCGGCAGTGGCAGTGTTATTTTTCTTTATCCTTTATACTATTGTTGCCACCATCATCATTGCTACGGCAAGAGGTGTTCTTACTTCCACCCTTCAGTTATGGTGGTGGGGTATTTGCGAAATATTTGTGACTGTGAAAGCAATAAGGGGTTGTCTTCGTCTTCATTTGTGAAAGCAATAAGGGGTTGTCTTCGTCTTCATTTGTGAAAGCAAAGTCCCTCCCTACTGCTTAAATCACCTTTTCCTTCCCCTAGTTGGTAAGTATCAAGAAAATTGCCACCGCGTTTAT
>NC_068981.1:97209190-97210154 GCF_001194135.2 Octopus bimaculoides | reverse complement strand
AACTCAGAACGTAGCGACGAGCGAAATACTGCTAAGTATTTCGTCCGCCGTGCTAACGATTCTGCCAACTCACCACCTTAATAATAATAATAATAATAATAATAATAATAATAATAATAATAATCCTTTCTGCTGGAGGAACTAGGCCTCAAATTTGTGGGGAGGGGACTTGTCGATTATATCTACCCCAGTGTTTCACTGGTACTTAATTTATCGACCCCGAAAGGATGAAAGACAAAGTCGACCTCGGCGGGAGTTAAACCCAGAACGTAGCGACGGGTGAAATGCACGTGATAAAAATAAGATTGAAGAAGAAGAAGAATGATAAATATGGAGACCTGAGAATTGAGATCGCTAAGATGTGGTAGCTACGAGAGTGAAATAAAGTTTGTCCCTATTGTCCACGGACCATTGGGTTCAATACCTGAAAAAACATCTGGAAACTTTAGAAATACCCTACAATCTAGGTGTATTGCAAAAATCGGCATTACTTGGAACTGCAGGCATATTGCGTGAAGTACTGTCTGTCTGAAGTCCTTGTGACTGGACAGACAGTACAAACCTCCGGTACGCAATATCTTCAATCAACATCACGATATTGGATACTGTGCGACATCTTAAATAATAACAATAATAATAATGATTTCTTTATTAACCACAAGGGTTTACATTAAGAAAAACATTATGAACATCACAGGACAAAACAAAGAATGTGTATGTGTGTACGTGTGTGTTGTCGTGAGGGTTTTGGATGTAATCAAAACAAACAAAGAAAAAAAGAAATCAACAATGTGTAATCCTCAACAGGGAGACTTCGAGGGCTGCACATGGAAAAATCCTATAAAAAAAAAATGCGTACCCTCACTTTTGGGGCAGGTGCCTTTTTACCTTTCATTTTTTCCAACTACTGGCGTATGCTCAGGGCAGGCCCGTTCATTCGCACCATTCTCGCCACTTTCATCCG
>NC_068981.1:97201500-97208296 GCF_001194135.2 Octopus bimaculoides | reverse complement strand
GTCAGTCGATTAGATCGACCCCAGTACGCAACTGGTACCGGAAAGGATAAAAGGTAAAGTCGATCCCGAGAGGATGAAAGGTAAAGTCGACCTCGGCGGAATTTGAACTCAGAACGTAAAGACAGACGAAATACCGCTAAGCATTTCGCCCCGCACGCTAACGATTCTGCCAGCTCGCTGCCTTATTATTAACAATAATAATAATAATAGTGGAGTGTTTTGATATGTAATTTTCAATAGGAAAGGAGACAGAATGACAACAGGCTTTTAAGTTATACATATATAAGCACTAAAAAAAAAAAAAAAGATTTGTTCAGGACGATTTTATTCAATTCTTCAGCAGTTGTCACATATGTCTATATACAGTGGGAGAAGGAAGTGTGATAGAGGGAGAAGGAAGTGTGAGAGAGGGAGAAGGAAGTGTGAGAGAGGGAGAGAGTGTGTGAGTGTATCGATTCCAACTGATTAACCACAGACAACTTCTATTGCAGTAAGAAATAGTTGATTAATTGTGACCATTATCTTACAGGTGGATGTTTGTTTTTATCATCCATGTTCTTTATTAAGTTAGAAGTTACCAGAAAAGATTCACTAAAACTGCTCGTTGAATATTTGAATCATTGCAATCGCATAACTCAGTGTATGTGGTTTTTCATATATACAATTCTTTTATGTGACATCCTGACATTTAGTAACAATGGCACATAGAACATAGAAGGTACATAAACATATATTTGTATGCAGCTTGATCTTCTGTTATCATACATGCCAATTAACAGGTAGTTAGCTCAAACTTCATGAGCAAGAAAACTATCTGTAACATTCATACTTTCTTAAGGGTGTGTGCAAAATAAGCGCAATAGTTATGGCTGGGAATCAAACGGGAGTTACAGATCCAATTCAATGCTTTCCACGCCACCACACTTAGCTTTATGAGTGCAGGTGTGGATATGTGGTTAAGATGCTTGCTTCCCAGCCATGTAATTGCTGGGGTTCAGTCCCACTGCATGGCACCTTCGACAAGTGTCATCTACTATAGCCCCAAACCAACCAAAGCCTTGTAAGTGGGTTTGGTAGACAGAAACTGAAAGAAGCCTATCATATGCATTGGGTGAGTGGGAGGGTACTCGTCTTTACATCATGCAATCATTGTACATGGCCATCCCCATCGTACATGTTGTTTCACTTCCAGTCTTCCATGGAAAACATGTCTTACCATAGGGAAATATTACCTTGTTTGGAAACAGGTATGGGTTGGCGACAGAAAGGGCATCTAGCTGTAGAAAACCTGGCTCAACAAATTCCATCTGATCTATGCAAGCATGGAAAAATGAATATTAAAAACAAATAAAACAAACAATATATTTGAACTGCTTTCAGCCAATAGGCTTTGCCCATGCTGGGTCAACACTACTTTCAAGGGTATAATTGATTACAACTCCCGTTCTTATTTCTATCAACCTCAAAAAGTTGACTGAGAAACACAACCTGGACAAGAGTTTGAACTCAATACACAAGATGAGAACAATGTATTTTGCTCAGTGCTGTACTGATTCTGCTGCTCACTGCCCTACAAAGGCGTACACAAAAGATCATTTATAAATCCCAGTTATACAACCAGATACCAATGTTTTGTCACAGAAAGGGAACAGCTATATCTCCTTAGGTTCTAAATGTCAACATTAGTTTCTCAAGGGCAGTGATAAATAGCAAGATTTCATGAATTTTATATCCTTTTAGGTTACAATCTGTGCTTATTCCTTCAAATGAAGCATCATTTGACTAGGATAGTTTCAAAAGATAAAATATCATTGACAAGTTAAACATGTATTAAAGAGTTAAGTCGAATGGATAAACAAATTTTGTATTTATATCAGCTGAACAGCTTAAACATGTCAGGATTTGCCAGACATCCTAAGCAATCTGGATGGTTTAGGGTAAGCATAGGCAACTTTTTTATGAGAAGTGGGCCGCATGTGACATGGTTCTTCATCAAACAGGGTTGCAGGACTAAAAACATTGAAGGTAATTTTTCATTAGGTGTGCCATTCACAAAGACCTATGAGTCACAGGCGGCCTATGACTGGTTTAGGATCTAATAGACAGCCTTCTTGATGTCCTAAGTGTTTTAAGGTCTGATGGATAATGTAATGTAAAGTGTTAACCAATCTAATGAATCTGATGGATAGCAAAATATATATATATATATATATATATATATATATATCTTCAACCAGATTGTTTCATTCATGCTAAATTAATTTGAATAGCTTGAAAACAATGATACAGCTTAATGGAAACCTTAACGCATTGCAATCTGTCAAGCAATTTAAATTTACATTAAAGAAGATAGGTTCAGGCATGGCTGTGTGGTAAAACGTTTGCTTCCCAACCACATGGGTCTGGGTTCAATCCTACTGAGTGACACCTTGGGCCAGCGTCTTCCACTATAGCCACGGGTTGACCAAAGCCTTGTGAATGAGTCCTTATATATATATATATATATATATATATATATATAGAGAGAGAGAGAGAGAGAGAGAGAGAGAGAGAGGGAGAGAGAGAGGGAGAGAGAGAGATACACACACATGTATATGTGTATATGAATGTTATTGTGTGTTTATGTCTCCTTGTCTTGACATCACAAGATAGTTGTAAATGAATGTCACTATCATACAAGCAGTGTATTTCATTTCCAGCCATGGGGAAATATTACCTTACTCAGAAACAAGTGAGGGTTGGCAACAGGAAGCGTATCTGGCTATAGAAAATCTGCCTCAATTAAACTCCATCCAACCCATGCAAGCATGGAAAAGTGTACATTAAGAATAATGATGGTAAAACCTTTAGCATTCAGATTATTCTGTCAAATGTAGTGCTTATTTATTCACACTGCTGTGAATTAATCACGTATTATCTTGTACTGTTCAGATTTCCATGAGCTGATTGTTTGTTTTTAGAATGACATTGAAGAGTAGGTGTGAGAGGCTGAATCTGACCAGTTTGAACATTAAAAAAAAATGTAGATTATTTTGGCTGAATATGGTCAGTTTAAATGCTAAAGGGTTAAAGAATAAAAATATGGCAGAGTAAGAAGCTAACTATATGTTTATAGTCTGCTGAATAACCTAAGTATGTCATGGTCTGCTTAACATTTGCAATATGTTGTAATCATAACATTTGTGATATGTTGTAATGATAACTGAAACAAACTGTTCTTTTTTGAGAACTCAAAATAACCAAATAAAGCAAAATCAAAATATTTAAACGTAATTCATTTCTACTTAAAAAAAAAAGAGAACATACTACTTCTAACATTGATCTGTTCTTTCATTTTTGTTTTATTTTGTTTTAAGCTTTTTTTTTCTTCTTCTTTTGTTTTGTGGAAAAATAAATGGAACGATCGAAATGAACATGAAAGAAAGAAAATATAACTCCATGTATTTTCTTCTTTTTCAACATTTGTTCAAAGAAAGAGTGTAACTGTTTACAATAATAGTGTGTGTGTGTGTGTGTGTGTGTGTGTGTGTGTGTTGATGAGGAGCCTAGTGGTGTGAATTAAATTTGGTGGATGAGGCATCTCTCTGAGGGGTAGGGGACATGAGACATTTATCTGAAGTATTTGGTATAGTCTTTTATTTATTTATTTTTTTTGTCTGTACAGAAATGGAAATTTGATGCAATGAACTAAATCCAATATTCAACAATAGACAAACTAAAATGGAGGTTGGTTTGGTGTATGAGTCAGTCAGTGAACTAAAGCATGATGGTGGTGGTGGTGGTGGTGGAGTATTCAGTTGTGCATCAGTCAAGTGTAACCAAAACACAATGGATATGTGTGTATGTGTATGATTGTGAGACAGTCAGAACATCAAAATATGATGGGTAAAAGGTTGAGTTAACTGAATGGTTGATGGAGTAAAAGACGTTACAGGTACGGTTGTGAGACAGGTTGTAGATCAAAATATGATGGATGTATGGTTGTATGTCAGCCACAGTACTATATAATGTGGTTGTGAACCAGTAGCCCATAACATGTTGGATATGATGTGGTTGTAAATCAGTAGACCATAATATGAATGGATGTGTGGGTGATCCCAAGTCAGTAAGCCATAATATGGAAGAGCGAATGGTTCTGAGTTAGTAGACGATAACATGATAGATGTGTAGTTGTGAGGCAATAGAGTGTGGCAGATATGTAGCTGTGAGTCAATAGAACTTGACAGACGTGTGGCTGTAAATCAGTCAACCATAACACAATAGATATGTGTGGCTGTGAGTCAGTATTCCATTACATGATAGATGTGTGGTGGTAAATCAGTCAGAAAACTGAAATATACTTCATGTCACAACATTGCAACAAGTGAAGCAAAGTCATTGTTTTGAAGTGGGGGAGTGGATGTGTGAGGCTTTTAAAAACCTCTCTGTATGGTTTGGTTAACATATTCTTCTAACAATGTATCAACTTGATCACTGTCTGTGTTGACATCAATCTCAATGTTCTGAAAAAGAAAAGGAAAAAGTTTTAATTAGATGACATGGTTTTGAATTTTTTTATAAAATGGTATTTATTTTACTGGTCCTCACATGCATGAAAGTAAATCACAGCAGAATATGAAATTTGTGGTTTATTAACAGAGTAAGTGAATGGAGTACAAATAAATTAACTTCATTCTGGAAAGTGAAATTATCAAATGAACAAAAGCATACCTTGTGCAATACAATGCTGACCATTAAATAACAAATATCAATTTCGAATTTTGACACAAAGCCAGCAATTTCAGGAGAGGGATTAAGTCAATTACATCAGCCCCAGTACTCAGCAGGTATTTATTTTATCGACCCCAGTGGAATTTGAACGCAGAACACAAAGACAGTTGAAATCCATGAAACATTTCACCAAGTGTGCATATGATTCTACTAGCTCTCTGCTTTTGTTTCAAATTTTGGCACAAGGTCAACAATTTCAAGAGAGAAGTTAAGTCAATTTACATTAACCCCACTACTCAACTGGTACTTATTTTATCGGCCCTGAACAGATGGAAAGCAAAGTCGACCTCAGCAGAATTTGAACTCAGAATGTAAGGACAGATGAAACGCTGATAGGCATTCTGCCTGACATGCTAACAGTTCTGTCAGTTTGCCACCTTATTAAATAACAAATATCATTATGTTTAGCAGTCTGGGCAATAGAACTGAATGATTAGAGTGATACGATTATATCTAAAGGGAGACTAGGTCTAAGATTCTAGGTCTAGATGCATGGAAAGATACTGTATTGCTGTTGCTTAACTCCAGGCCATTTCTAATCTAGTAAACTTATGACGAAGGTGTTCCAGCCATGATCATCCCATCTTTTATCCAGATAATATATACAAGATTCCACTACAAGGTCCTGTTCTTGTTGCAATGTAGTGGTTTGAATACCTTGATGACTTTGAGAGCTATGCCAGAAGGGCATAAGCTCTTGGTAGGGCCTTCAATGCTAGACAGGTCAAAGGATAGAGGCCAGACTAACATGGACCACTTCTTCCCAGAGGCAGAAAAGGGCTTACGTAGGACTAATGCCACTAGCTACGAAAAAGCAAAGTTACAGAAATATCAATGAAAATTCAGAACCTGAGAAAGGAAGGCCTTCCCTCAGAGAAACACATGAAGGTTCCTAGATATTGAGGGAGTGGCCTTAACATCACAGAGTTAAAAACAGTGGAGAAAAGTCATTAATAACCCATATTCCATGGGGAATGAAGGGTTTAAGTTAGTAAAATATCTAAGACAAGAATATATAAGGAATCCTTCAGACAAAGTGTTGTAATAAGGGCAACATTCTCCAATGTCTCTTTGAGAAACAGAATATCACTGATTGCATTATCTATTTTTTCTTCTTTTTTAAGAAGATATGAATTACATGCTATTCCTAGCAGATCGAACAACTGCATAAAGGTTCCCCCACAAGTTCATGGAAAAATACTGTAGAGTAGAAGTGTCCAAATTATACCATCATGTTACATTAACAACTATTATTATTACCATTATTATTATTATTATTATTATTATTATTATTATGGTGGGAAGCTGGCAGAATCGTTAGCACACCGGGCAAAATGCTTTGCGGCATTTCATCTGCTACTACGTTCTGAGTTCAAATTCTGCTATAGTCAACTTTGCCTTTCATCCTTTCGGGGTAGATAAATTAAGTACCAGTGAAAACACCAGGGTCAATGTAATCGACTAGTCCCCTCCCCACAAATTTGAGGCCTTGTACCTCCAGCAGAAAGGATTATTATTATTATTATTATTATTATTACTTCTATTATTTTTTCAGTTCAAATTCTACTGAGGTCAACTTTAAGGCAAGTAAGCTGGCAGAATCATTAGTGCATCAGGCAAAACGCTTAGTGGTATTTCATTCAGCACTTTGCATTCTGAGTTCAGGTACCACTGCAAACAACTTTGCTTTCTTTTTGTGGTCAAAATAAAGTACCAGTCAAGTACTGGGGTTGATGTAATCGACTTACCCTTCCTCCTAAATCTACTGGACTTGTGCCAAAATTTGAAACCATTTGAAGCAGCGAACTGGCAGAATCATTACTAAGTGTAGGAGTGGCTGTGTGGTAAGTAGCTTGCTTACCAACCACATGGTTCTGGGTTCAGTCCCACTGTGTGACACCTTGGGCAAGTGTCTTCTACTACAGCCTCAGGCCGACCGAAGCCTTGTGAGTGGATTTGGTAGACAGAAACTGAAAGAAGCCCATCGTATATATGTATGTGTGTGTGTGTGTGTGTGTGTGTTTAT